>NC_025700.1:5869931-5933374 GCF_000633955.1 Camelina sativa
TTTGAGATACTCTTTATCAAAAATATCTCTTTTTGAACATTTTCATTTTTGCCCTCTTTTACACAGATTATAATATGTTAAATTAATTTTAAGAATTTTTTTTAGGTCTGAGTTCTCTATTTTATATTTAGGATATAATTTTGATGGAGTAAAGTTTAGTATTCGGAGTTTAGAATTTAGAATTTAGTCATTTTACACATTAAAAATGGGTATTTTTGAAAATGAACAACATGAAAGGGTATTATTAAAAAATGACATAAGAAAAGGAATTTTTTGAAAATGTGCTATTTGATATTAAGATTCCTAAAAATATATGATACCAATATACAATGAGCATATACTACTCAAAACTATAACAGTCAAATTAATCATATATAGTATAGAAAAATGTAACTCATATCGTACCATGAGATAGAAAGACATCACAAGCTTAACAACATGGTTTTTTAAGCATATGATAGTAACATACAATTTTCCTTTTTTATAATAGTTTAAAATACGTTTTTTCTTAAAGATGAAGACTAATAAGAAAATAAATTTACCATGGAGAGACTCATATGCATTGTCCAATACAAAAAAAATTTAGCTTGCTTTACCACATGAATGCCCAAAAGAAAAAAAAAATAGAGATTCTAAAATATAAGAAAGGAACAAAACCTAACATGCTCAACATATTCAATCACGATAGTTCATTTTTTTCATGATGTAGTAATATTAACACAACCAACAAACACGACAATCTGAAGTAAAAATAAAACATGGTTTAAGGTCCGACCCATAGGCCAAGCAAGTAAAGCCAAGGATTAGGGCATCAATTTTTCTGGTGCATATTTTAGGCCAAAAGTTTTAGGTCTTCTATGTAGGATAAAATAAATTATAAGTTCAGTTATTATTGGATTTTTTTTATAAGTTCGAAAAAATTTAGAAGTTCAAGTTTTATATAAGAAAACAGTATATTATTCATGTAGATATATCCAACTTACGGATGAAATTTTATTAGGTCTATGTGAAAACCTATTTAATCTTTTCAATTGTTGGAGAATGGGCATTAGATTAATGTTAATTAAACTTGTTGTTACTGAGATTTAAAGTAAAATTTTAACTTCGAAAAAAAAAATTTAAAACTCTAATAAAAAAGTTTCCATATTCGAAAAGCTTGAAAAACAGTAATGAGTTATTAGGCAATATAATATTTATTTTCGTATAAATGTTTAAATGAACATGAAAACATTGAAAAGACAAAGAAAAATGTGAGCAAGCAAAACAAACTACAATATGGAAATAATGAAAACAATTTTTTTATATTACTATTTTTATAATTTTATTTACAATAATAAAAATAATTTTTTTTAAAAACATTGACGTATGGCATCCAAAATTGTCAAACATTTTCAAACATACATAAACACTCTGATGAATAAATAAATTTGTCAAACATTTTCACATAATTTTTTTCTTTGTAGTATTAATGCGAATAAGAAACATGATAACCTGCGTTAAAAAAATTCGAATTATTCAAGAATATCTATTAAAATTTGGAAAAATATATAAAAATAATAGAATTTTTCATAGGAACCTAATGACTGAAATTAAATAATAGTGACTGAAAATTTGTGTTAAAAAGAGGGTAATTAGGGATTGAATTCTAATTTTATGGAAAACGGAATGAATTCTACTTTTATGGAAAAAGAATTGGTAAGATCTAATGAAGAATAAATGAGTAAACAATCATCATATTACTTATGGAAAACATCTCACCATTAGATTATATAAGATTAAAGGCCAGAAACATCGCTGAATTAGAAGCCTTTGCCCAATTTTCTTCATGGAAACCCAAAATTTAAAATTTGAGCCAAAAATTTATAAATTGATAAGATAATTTTGAGAACACATAAACATCCCACAATCTAACATAATCTAGAATCATTTCTTGCCTATGAATCAGATTGAAATACAGAAATAAATTGTATACATAATTTAGAATCTGTTCTTGCCCCTGGATCATACATAAGATTGAAACTCATATTTATCATTTCAAAATAAATTATCATCAGTTTTTTTCTAGGATGATAAATAGTGGTTTTAGATCATAAGGGGCCTACAATTGGTTCTTATTGAAGAAGAGAAAAAATAAATGTTGAGATTTGTTTGTTTGTTTTATGGGCCAATAGTTACTTAGGTCCAAAGTACAAATGAGTTTAGTTAATTAGGTCCAAACAACAAAACAAGACAGGTGTTGGATAATTAATATGTTAAGTGTCATCTTCTTAGCAAAAGTTGAGAAAAACCTTCTCATATTATATAAGATATATTGAATCAAAAAGTGGAAATTGTGAGATTGTTAAATTAGTTAGTTGTCTTTCTCATTTGCTTAATTTACAGCATGCTTAAAAATTTTGTTTTGAACCAATAAAAAGATATATATGAACACCATACACGTGTGCTAGCTAGAGCCCAAGGTCCTTAATACTTGCCATAAGTTGGATATATGTGCACACTTGATATACTTGCCTAATTAGTTAGATATATATGAACACCATACAAGTGTGCTAGAGCCCAGGGTCCTTAATACTTGCCATAAGATTCAGATCCTCTCCATGGTCTAAAAAGACGTAAGCTTCACCCTTCTTGTAAGCTTCCATTCCTTGGATTTCAACTCTAGCGATAGTGTTCCTTTCGGGATCGTACAAGACAATGAAAAAAGAATCGTAATCATAGGCGGGCGAGAACACAATTTCACCCCTGTTAGTCATTCCAGCAATGCGTATCTTAGTCCATGCAAATGAATACAACCAAGGAGAAGGCAAAATGTAGGTATGCCTCGACCATTGATGCTTGTCGGCGTCTTCTAGAACCCACATTTTGATACCGGTATATAAATCTTTACTAGAATAGTTGCGCTGAAGCATAGCTAATTTACCCTTGTAGTTGACCAGAACTGATTCAACAAGTTCCCCATCAGTTGATTCAAGCTTTCCTTCCATGTCTTTAGCTCTCTCGATATAAGAGAACTTCTCAGATCTAACATCAAAGCAAACTATGTCACGAAACCTTAAAAAGCACTCAGAGAGAACAGCTAAATAATACAACACACCGTTGATGCATATCCCATCATATACATGACCGTAATCACTAGGACCAACACCAGCACCATAATGTGGTATATCACATTTGATCATTCTCCATGACAAACTTTTCCCAGTTCCTAATGTTAGAATATGATGGGAAGAGGGGTAAGCCATGCACAATACTTTGAGTTGTTTGTCAATTGGATCATACCCTAAACAGCTTTTCTCTACACGAAAACTCGTTTTCACTTTAGGTAAGGTTAAGAACTGTCCTGTGCTAGGGTTACATATCAATTGCACAGGACCATCCGTTGCATCAAGAATCCATTGAGTATTACCGTATACCAAGCCCCGAACAGGACAACAATTGTCGGAGGGACAATTCATTGGGAAGCTCGAATGAAAATTGGCGGTTATAGTAGTAGGACACGACAGGTTTTGAGGCTGTGGCGATGAGAAGAAGAACGTTTTGTGGTCTAATTTACAAGTGATCAAAATCTTCGGGTGAGACGAAGAAGATATGGTGAAGAAGGATTCAGTGAAATCTGGAGTGCGGAATGTGGAACCCCATAGCTTCGATACGCAGCTAAATCTCGCTATAGACTTTGCCGGCAGTTTCAAGAGTATCTCAATAACGAGATCGAATGGGATGTGTTCCATATCCGAACAACAAGATCATGTCTTGCGCCGTGTGGTGGAGACTCAAGTCTCTTTTCTTAAACCCTAAAGTCTCGTTTCTTTTATTTTCCCTTTGGTAAATCTCAAGGACGAACCAAATCAGTCACTTTAAACTTTATAGAATCAGGAGTAGGCATGTCGGTTTATTTTTGTGTTTAGTGTATTTTGGTTTTAGAAAAATTATAACCCAACTCAACTATGCTATACTCACAATTTGATTAGGATTGTGTTCGGTTTGATTTAGTTCGATTCAATAAAGCTCGGTATGGTTTTTAGTTACATATTAAACTTCAAAAGTAAAGTAAATCCAAAAAAAAACTTTAAAATTTTCAATTCATCAAATTTATTAAAAAAATCGATGGATGTAAACTTGGAAAAAGAATAGAGAAGTATGAGAAAAGAGTTGTGAAAAGTGTAAACATTTTAAGGTTAGAGAAATATAATAAAAATTAATTTATCACATATTACCTACTATATTAAAATAATATTAGTTTGTCACATATTACACACACATTTAATTATGTTCATGTTTTGATGACTATAACATACATAGATGGTGATTTTTTTTGTTTCTTGAATGGATTTTTATAATCATAAGAACATATACAATCTAATGTTGATTCAATCAAATGCTAGTTTCATGTAGTTTAAAATAATACAAGTTTTTTTCCAAGCAATTTTCAATTTTATTAGTTTATTTGGTGTGAGTTTATAGATTTCTTAAATAAAAGTAAGCAAAATCAAAATTAATTAATCATCTATTTGGATCCAATTTGATGCGGTTTTAGTTAACTCACTGTGAGAGCAGCCTTAGTTTCTAATTAAAAACTTGATTTAATTTTGGTTTTTAGGATACATACTAATTACCTTAACAAGTTTGTATGGGTTTTCATATCAACAAGAGATCATAAAGAATAGCATGCCACATATATTGATGTTTTGAACTGCCCCAACTATATCACGAGTGTCATGTGTCCATTTCTAAGAAATCTCTAGACCTTTAATACTACACATACTACGATCCCCACCACCCACAACAAAGAAATGCAGTTGTGTTTCGTTAAGGCTGTCAGGTGTTACTAAATACGTACTCTACGACTATGTGCAAAGAAAATATCATTCTCATGTCACAAAATTCAAGCACCAGCAATAACCTGTTTCTTTTAAGACCAAGACACCCCAACATTTCATATGATGCATATTGTCAAAAATTGAGAAGCTTATAATACCCATCTCTAGGAGATGGAAAGTTTGAAAGGCTCATACTTACCTTTCAACTGGAAAGAACATGGTTTACACTGTAGACATAGACATGACAAAGAACATGGAAAGAACAGTTTCTCCTTCTATACCATAGACATGACAAAGAGCATCAACTTTCATTCCAATCGACTTAATCTGACTTTGCTAAAACGCATCTTGCAACACCTCCTTTTCATTTACCTGACAATTAAGCCAATACCCTGATTTAACAAAATAATCTCCACTCTTAATTATGCATCTAGCTAATACCAAAAATCAAGTTCATGATAGCTGGTTTTATTGCAAAATAAAATAGAGAAATTCCCTAAAATAGCACTAAAACAAGTTTTATGGACAACTATATAGCACACATTCTATAAATTTCCAAAAATAGCATTATTTAACACATTAAAATATTTAAAATTAATTTTTAGAATTTTTTTTTTTTAAGTTTGGGTTCTCAGTTTCACATTTAGGGTATAGTTTTTAGGTGTAGGGTTTAGTATTTTGAATTTATAATTTAATTTTAAAAAATTAATTAGTGCTACTTTTGGAATTTTAGAGATGTTGTGCTAAGTTTGGGAAAAAAACTTATTTTGTGCTATTTTGAGAATCTTCCAATAAAATAACCCATGGACAATTTTTTTTTTTTTTTTTGAATAAAATGTAAAATTTGTTTGAAAAAATCGTTTTACATCAGCGTTTGTTTAAAGGGTGTTAATTGTTTAACTAAGACTTAGAAAGGAGAATAAAACAGAGTAAGAAACAGAGTAAAACACAGTGTTATCTTGAAGCTAGCCACATTCCCATTGCAGCCGCATATTTTCCGTTGTTATGAGTGTAGATGGATAGCAATCTGTCTCTGATGTTCCGGTCCAGTAGTTTGACAATTATCTATAACGTTCTTGATTTTTTCTTAGTATCTACATGTTCATGTTTTTTCTTGATTTCAAGTTCTTGTATCTAGTTTTCAGTTACGTTCTTAATTTTTCGGAAGTACTACTATCTAAAGTCTAGATCACTATAGAAAATACGATGTTGATGTCAAAGGTACAAATAACTTTAACGTTTCTTGACTAATTTGCTTGGAAGTAAAGAGAAAGAAATGACTATACGGGTCAAGAATTGTATAGATGGAAAATATAAGGTGAACTTTTAAAAATTATCATAAACGTGCTATACTAAGTAAACTGGAAGATGCAGCGTTTCAACATTTTTAAAACTATTTCACTTTTCCTCTCTAGCTTTTTTTGTTGTTTGGAGATTGAGTGATGGACGAGTAATGTGTATGGTGGAACCAGCGATCAAGATTTTTGTTTTTTTTACTATCTATACAAAGAATATACATGAAGTGGTTTCTAGTAAAGCATACAAGTTTTAAGTTTACGAAGTCAAATTCAAACTATTTTTTTTTTTTTTTGTAATTAGCTAGCGTTCGTGCTAGTTCGAGTCTAGTGCTGATTGTGTAAGGAGGAGTCATGTGTGTTTGTGAAACAATTTAGAGATACTAATTTGAGAGAAAGTGAAACCAAGACTTCATCTATTTGCTCTTTTTAATGTTAAAAATAGAGAATATAGTTTCATAAGGTATCTGTAGATACAAATTAAATGCTAGTATGCTACATACACGCAAATAGTATTATCTTCTCTTTGCATATAATACAGATGGCTTCATGACTTTTGTATTTTCTCACTTTAGTATTGTAAGCTAGTATTCATAAAGTCAAAATCACCAGTTAACTATAGCTAAATATCACATTGTTTTGCTTTCATCTCTAAACGCAAATTTCATATGGTAGAAGCAGATTAGGCTTCCTTTAATCTGATCGTGATTAGTGATTATATATCTAAACAAAAAAGAACTTGAGACCATGTTAGTGCAACTGCACACAAAAATCCCCAGAAGATGCATTTCAACAAAAGTTTCCTAAAAGTTATTGTATACAGGGTAGGTAGATAACAGAGTAGCATATTCTACACAGCTTAAGAAATTTTACTCAACTCTGAGTTACTCTTTAAGGTGTAACAACAGCTTCTGAGTTACTTTGCTCTGATTATAACAAGCTGCTCAAACAGTAGATGTAATAGCTTTCACCTGCAAAGTTCATGAAAGCCTAAATAAGACTTGAGGCTCAAGAAAACTTCTGAAACGTCATAATTGATTCATTATCAATGGTCCATACTAACAAAAGATTAACATACCTTGCCAACTGCAAACGAATCATCAATCAAACCGTAACAGTTCGAGCAATTTCAAACAAACAAGACTCGCCGAATGAACACACACGCGAGATTGATTCGAACTTCCCCCAAATATCACCATCTTCACGTTTCTCCAACGCCACCTCCACGCACCAAGCAACATCCCGGCTCCCATTATAATATCCCAGAATCACTAACTTGCCACCAAAACTCACCATTCTAGACTCAATATAAACGAGAGCAGGCCAAAGATCTACACCCTTGACAGGTCTCCACACCATATCCCTTGGATCGTACACGATAATAGAAGAACCAAAACCCGCCAGATCAGGAACATTAATAACATACAGCAAATCATCAACCACACAAGACGAAGCGTGCCAGAAAAGCCTCTGTGGACTTGTAGGTCCCCGATCCTCCCATCTGCGTAGTCTCGGATCGTAAACCAAACAAAACGGACGATCCATAATGTAAATCTTATTATCCAAAACCGCAAGTACAGGAAACATGCTAATCGAACTAGCAACAGGAGAGAATGGAGCTGCAGGCACAGTTTCCCAAGTCTCAGTCTCTACATCGAACACTTCTACCCAATCATAATATCGTTTCTCCCTACCTCCGACTACGTAAATCTTTCCGTCAATTACACCGGAGGCAGCGAAGCAACGATCCCTTTTCATACTCTGGAGCTGGCGATACGTGTGGGATCTGCAATCTATGACAACTAGAGTCCTTACGGGTCGATTTAAGGGGACGTTTAAGCCACCCATAACGTAAATCTTGCGTCCGATTGTGACGGCAGTGCATCCAGGATACATCGGAGGAAGGGAACTGATTCTGCTCAACCGTAAAGACATGTTGCTTCGATGGAGGATGTACCATCTTGGGGGCTCGAAACGTGGGAACGGCCTAATCAAGGTATAAAGAACCGGTTCAGTCAAGCCGAGGAGCGAGCGCGTTACGAAGAGTTGATCCGAAGAGATTACGTCACGGAAGGCTTTGGAGACTAGAGATAGCCTCGGGTAATGACATCTCCGGATGAGCGCGACGGTACTTTCTATAAGTATCACTGGGATATCTCGTCGACGAATCGGAGCAAGATTCTGATCTACTTCTTGATCGTCTTCTTCTTTCGGATTCTTGTTTTGATTATCTTCTTGTTCTTCTCCTCCTTTCTGAATCTTGGTTGGATCGCCGCCATTGGAGCCGTCGTCGGAAGTCGTAGAGATTACAACCATCGTCACCAGCAACAGAATTAACTGAACGCGAGAGCCTAATTCGATATTTGAAACAGAATTTTAATGTTTCTTCCTTTACAACGAAACCATTATTATAACGAAGACCGTAACGACGTCGTATAAGTTATTATATATTGGGCCCAACAAACTTTCTGAAACTATACATCTAATTTTGTTTATTTATCTATTGTACTAAAAAAAAAGTAAGGGAAGAAATTAGAATTAACTGAAAGTGTGAAGTAGAGATTTCAATTACAGATGTTGTGGTATTTGGACTAACATCTCATACCCCCTCTTTCATCAACACATTTTCTCAAAAACCCGCGCGTGTCCAGAGTTCGAATCCCATTATGCGGGGTACAACTGGGTACAATTGGTGCACCTAGGATGTTCGATTTTTATTTAAAAATTGTTAGAGGGGTAGTTTTGTTTTTTCATTAAAGAAGAGGGATATGTAGAATTAAAGTGGGTGTGTAGAAAAAAAATTGTTGAGATAGAGGTGCCAGATAATTAAATCAGTATTTTAAAAGGAACAAAGACCTTAACGACGTCGTCGTTAGACGATTTTCAAATGAGGCCTAATATACGTCGCATATGCGATTTTCAAATGGGCCTAATTAGCGTGGACTCGCTGTTATTTCCTTTAAGAAGGTGTTGATCACTTTTAAGTTTGATAATGGCAGAATAGAGACGGGAATTAATCTAGCTAATGGTGCTATTGCAATTTTGTGGATGAAGTTGTAAGCTTACCTCCGTGTGTTTCCTTTCTAAAGCTATGCTCGGGGTAAGTCTGCTCAACTTTTTTCAATCTTGTTCTGATTTGCTGAAAAGTCAGAGAGATGATTTTGAAATGGAATTATGTCTGTTTTTAGTTATGGCTAGCTAAATTTGGTTTGGGATCTCTTAGGTCGTTTTCTTCTTTCTGGTTGTGTAAACTTAATCAATCCTTTGTAGAAATAGCTTACACCTTACCTTTGCAGGTGAAGGATCTTCTCCGAATCACCATTCACATTCACTAAACTTGATCGTTATGGTGATGAAAATTGTAATCTGTCTCATCAATCCATGATCGAAAGCTGTGTTTTATGTAGGATATTGGGAGAAGGTCCAAGAGAAACCGTTATCTATGGTTTCAGCTTGGCTTCAATGTAAGCTAAGAACTAAGCTTTGATGAAATGGTAAGCTAAGAACTAAGCTTGAGAGTTGAGATAATTGCCTTAGATGAAATCAAAATTTTTTCTTTTGATATTCAAGTGAGACTCTTTTAAGCTTTTGGTTCTAACTTTTACAAGGAACACTATCTGATTCTCTTTTTCTTTTGTTCTCCAGTTCGGATGCAGAGTGTTCATCACATTTGCGGCAAGTCAAATCAAGAACCAAGGCACTTTGGTTTATAATCAAACACCAAATATAGGAACTTACAAAAAAGCAGCGAAATGAATGAATGATAAGATGATAGGGACTTTATGTTTGTGTTGTATCATGAAATGTATGTTTCATACAACAAGTTTCGTAAGAAAATTTTGTCAAAAGGCTAAAACAAGAATGGCCTACGCAGCTAAAGAAATCTACTCAAGGCTAATTCTGTAAGAGTATTCTCACTCTGCACAAAGATAAGAAGAAGAACACGAGTTACTTTTTAACAACTTTTGCTTCATATGCTCTCATATCAACAAGCTGCTAGCTAAAACAGTAGATGTAATAAAAGATCCTTCAGCTGCAAATGAATGAAAAGCCGAATAAGAATTGAGATTACAGAAAATGCCATAATATCATTATCAATAAAGTCCATGCACATCAAAGATTAACATACCTTCAACTGCAAGAAACCATCCCAAAGATCATCAAAACGTAACAGAGCGAAAAAGATCAATGGAAGGCGACGTCATGGATCTAAGCACATGCGATCTTGATACGACCTTCCCCCGAATCTTTCCTCCTTCAAGTCTCTTTAAGGCAATCTCTATGCACCAAACATCTTTAAATCCATACCGGTTGCAAGTATTGCCCAAAATCACCAAGTTCCCACCAACATTGGCCATTTTACAATAATAATAATTGAGACTAGGCAAACCAGATACACCGCTCAGAGGTCTCCAATACAACTCATTCGGATCATATACCGAAACAGAACAAGAATCAATACTATACAACGAATCCTCAACCACACAAGACGACTGGTCCCAATATCTCAATAATGGACTTGCCGGTCCCCATGACTGCCATGTACCTTGTCTTGGTTCGTAAAAACAACACTCAGGATCCAACATGTAAATCTTCTCTTCCATCACCACATATGACAGAAACGCTCCTTCTTCCATACTAGAGTTGTGATCGTATGGACCAGCAACACTACTCCAAATCCCAGTCTCTACATCGAACACCTCGATCCAATTATCATCTCTCTGCTCGCAACCTCCGATCACGTAAATCTTTCTGTCAATTGCTCCGGCGGCTGCGGAGTTGCGAGCCCTCTGCATTCCCGGGAGCAAGCGACACTTGTGAAATCTGCAGTCGATGACTAACACGTCCGATGTGGGCCGATCATATGATTCATCGCATCCACCGATCACATACATCTCGTATCCGATTGTGACCATAGCAGCTCCAGGCTTCAGAGGAGGAAGTGAACGGAGTTCGGTCAGCCGTAAAGAGATCTTTCTTGGAACGTTACGGTTGAGAATGAACCAGCTCGGTAAGATATTAAGATGGAATCGGATCGAAGCGTAAAGAACAGGTTCGGTGAGGCCGAGTTGCGAGCGCCTTTGGTAGAGTTCCGGCGAAGAGATGACGTGATGAAAGAATCTTGAGAAGAGAGATACCTTCGGGTAATTACATCTCTCGACGAGTAAGAGGATGCTTTCGGCGAGTCCTTCTGGAATGTATAGAGTAACCGGAGCAAGATTCTGATCTTCTTCTTTAGGATTCTCGTTTTGATTCTCTACTTGTTGCGGATTCTTGCTTGGATCGCCGCCGTTGGAGCCGTCGTCAGTAGTTTCAGAGATTAAAGCCATCGCCGCCGTGTGAAGTCTTCAGCAGCAACGAATTTAACTGAAAGGGAGAAGACTAGAGTAGATTTTTTCAAGAAGCTGTTACATTCCTTGTGGTATTTATAATGAAACCATAATTCAGAAACTTCGTTTAAAGCGATTCTTTTGTATTAATTCATTTTTTCTTTTTAATTTTTACGTAAATTGTAATATATTAGTATCATCTAATTTTTATAATGGATTTTTTTTTCCCTTCAGTCTCAAAAACAAATCACCTCTTTTATAACGTGTCAAACGTCTCTCAACGTGACTCACAAGCTACTCTGTTCTTCCTACTTAGAAAACTCAAGTTTGTGTTTCAAATGGCGTACTTAAATGCTTTGTATTCTTAATTCTTAAACATATTTGTAATCTTAGGCTATATTTTTTCATGTGCCTTGTAGAAGAAGTTAAAGGTAGTTTTGTCTTTACAAGGTCAAGAGTGAGGGCAAATTTTTTATTCTAATTAAGCTCAGAACTTTGAATTTCTTCATTGTAGTTAGTTCCCCCTATAGACCCTAAATCTTTGTGTTTGCTTCATCTCTAAACCATAATATCATAATATTGCTCATATAGTCATATATATGATCGCAGATTAGGTTTCGTTAAATCTGATTGTGATTATTTATTATTGAAGAATGATATATTTCAAAAAACAGAAAGAAGCAGAAACTAGTTAAACCAAAGTTGCATTCCAACAAGTCTCCTAAGAATCAGTACAAAGAGAAAGAGTGGCCAACTCTACGCAAGGCCTATTCTATTAAGAGTGATCACATTCTTGCACGAAGGTTAAGAAGGAAGACGAATTACTCTTTAAGGTCTCAGATAAAACAGCTTCTGCACCACTTTTTGCTTTATATTTGCTCTCATATTAACAAGCTGGTAGCTAAAAAACAGTAGGGCGTTTGGTGAACCAGACGCAATATCTAGACGCGGATGCAGATTGTTGTTTGTTTAGTGATAATTAAAATAATAACTGGATTAGGTATTTGGATGAGTTTTGAAAACTCATCCAAAAAACACTAAATTTCTGAATGAGTTTTTTTGGAGAGTTTGGATGAGGTAAACTCATCCAAAATTGGTAAAAATCAAAAATACCCCTATTTTAATTAAATAATTACAAAGTATTTTTTCTCAATTCTAATATTAATAAAACCCTAAAATCTCAATTCTTCATCCATCAACCCGCTCATTACCACAAAATTACGTTTTCCCGCCAAAACCACAAAAACTAGGTTTTCCAATTAAAACCGCAAAAACTAGGTTTCCCAACAAAAAGACAAAAACTAGGTTTCTCGCCAAAACCGCAAAATTACGTTTTCCCGCTAAAATCGCAAAAATTAAGTTTTCCCGCCAAAATCGCAAAAATAACGTTTTTCCATCAAAACTGCAAAATTACATTTTCCCGTTAAAACCGTAAAATCTCATTTTCCCGCCAAAACTCGTTTTCTCGCTAAAACCGCAAAATTACGTTTTCTCGCTAAAACCGCAAAATTACGTTTTCCGCCAAAACCGCAAAATTACGTTTTTCCGTCAAAAATGCAAAAATTACGTTTTTCCGTCAAAAACGCAAAAATTACGTTTTTCCGTCAAAACCAAAATAATGTTTTCCAGCCAAAACCGCAAAATCTCATTTTCTCGCCAAAACCGCAAAATTATGTTTTCTCATAAAAACCGCAAATTTACGTTTTTTCGCCAAAACCGCAAAATTATGTTTTCTCGCCAAAATAAAAAAATTACATTTTTCCGCCAAAATAAAAAAATTACGTTTTTCCGTCAAAACCGCAAAATTACGGTTTCCCGTCAAAACCGCAAAATCTATTTTTCCACCAAAACCGCAAAATTTATTTTCCCGTTAAAACCGCAAAATTTCATTTTCCCGTCAAAACCACAAAATCTTGTTTTCCCATCAAAACCCAAAATTACGTTTTTCGCCAAAAAAATGCAACAACGCAAAAATACGTTTTTCGGTCAAAACTACAAAATCACATTTCCTGCCAAAAACGCAAAATCACAGTTTTCCGCCAAAAACACAAAATTTTGGTTTTCGGCTAAAAATGCAAAATCTTGGTTTTCTGCCAAAAACAAAAAATCTCAATTTTCCGCTAAAAACGTAAAATCTCTGTTTTCCGTCGTGACAAAGGAACTTTATTTTTAAATATTTATTTAAATTTAATATGAAAATAAGCTAAAAACATGAATACATTATAACCACTAAATCTTCAACTTAAAATAAAGGGGCTTTTGGTCATTTTACATATATTGTATTCAGATGCACATAAATCAAATTACAAAACAAACATAATTTTATCCAGATACAATTTCTGGACGCATAAACCAATAATGCAAAGGAACATCATTTAGATGTTCAGATATTGCGTCCAGATACTGCGTCTTGATACTGTATCCAGATATTGCATCTAATGCACCAAACGGACAGAGCCTAGATGTAATAAAAGACCCTTCTTCACCTGCAAATTCATGAAAGCCGAATAAGACTTGGGGTTACAGAAATGTCATAATATCATTGTCAATATAGTCCATGCACATCAAAAGAGAAACCTACCTTCAACTGCAAGAAACCATCCCATAGATCATCAAACCGTAACAGAGAAACAAAGATTAATAGAAGGCGAGGTCGCGGAGATAAGCACAATCGCCTTTGAATCGACCTTCCCCCAAATCTCACCTCCTTCACGTCTTTCTAACGTGATCTCTATGCACCAAGTATCATTCGAGTCATTCATATATCTAATTAGGAGTATTTGTAATTTTAATTTAGCACTTCTATTGTTATTTAGTTTTGGCCTTAGAGTTAAAATTATTATATTTGATATCATAAAATTGGATAACTAATTTTAGAGTCAAAAACATCTAATCCAATATTATACTTTCTTATATTTATTTTCTTTTTTGAGTTATAGTATTATTTAAAGTTTTTTGGTTGATGTATAATGTAAATATTGACATATTATATAAAAACCATATAACGTTGGACTAATAATAAATAACAAGTTCAACTCTACTCAATTTTTTTTCATACAAATAGAACCATATAAACATGTTGTACCAATTTTATGTGTTTAAAATATTTTAAAAACTAAATCTCCATATTTGTTTATTACTAACGTGTTGTTTGATCCTCAACCTTAATCATTTGTATATGAAAACTTGGAGAGCATGATTGATATATTTTAAAAATAATTTTGAAGATTGAAATCATTCAAATATATATTTCACAACATCGTGTTTAATTATTTTATGCCACATTTAAAAACCAGACATTAAAATTTGGGATTCTATAGGTACCTCACAAATATCAAAAACGTATTATATATGTTACTAGAATTCATACCCGCGCACGCGCGCGGGATTTTAATTTTTTTTATCAATATAAATTGTTGAGCTCAAATATAATAATTCCAACTTTTGAGTATAAATCTATATAAACACTAAACTTACTTTACTAAGTGATATACAAAATATATATTGTTGAGGATTATATTTCTTTGTTATATCTAATTGAGTGAGATTTTAGTTAAAGTTTTTATCAATAAAAATTATTTAATATATATATAATTATTTGAAGATTAAAAGATAAATCCATATAAACGCCATACCTATTTTACTAATCTATATATAACATATATTGTCTAGTGTCGCAATAATATTTTTCTGGCAAATCAACAATATATCACGTGATAACAAAAAATGACTTAAGAACCTCACTGGAAGAATAAACAATATTATCGACAATCTTATGACATTTTATCGTTAGAAGAGTTCATTCCATATTCATATCTCATGAAAACATCTTTTTAAAATTTCTAACATCGAATATCGATTGTTGACCTCATTATATAAACCATTTAAACATATCGATATCTCACATTAAATGCTAATATAAAAGTTTCATGAACATTTTTAGTGTTATGTTGTTACAATGGGGTTGTACAAGTGCATGATCTGCCATAATAGAATTTTCTACCAATTTAAGAATATCTAAATGGTGAAACGTTTAAACCCGATAATAAATATATGTTCACTAATCCAAGTTACATTTTTTTCTAAAACCTCATATGTTATTTGTAGATGTTAATTTTATGATGCAATCTCAGTTTAGTCTTCTCAAAAAAAACATAGTGCACTTTAAATATGTTGTTTTTGCCAATATTTTGGGTTAAAATTATTTGATAAAATTGATGAAGTATTGAGCTTGTTTTTTATATTTTTTTTATCATGTTATAAAATTGTACCTCTAGGTGATAATATACTTTATGAGATATACTACACAAATCACATGTCACTTTTTGTAACGCCTTACATATTTTTTTTCTATATTTTCTGACCATTGATTTTTTTTTTAGATGGATTATTTTTTCAAAAAAGTTTTTCATAGTTTTCCCAAAAAAAAGTGTGACCCTTACAATATCCTCGTTTTAGATTAAAACTTTTAAGTTGAGTTAAGTAATTAATTTTTTATTTTTTATAAGTGAAATTTAACAATAAATCTTTGTAGTATATGTTTTTTAGAAACTAATCTTTCACTTCAAATTTATTTTTCTTTTTAGATTTTTCTAAATACAGTTACATAAATTGTTTTTTGTTTTACCATGCATTAAAATCTTACTTTCATTCTAAAACTCATTAACCCATTCTAAATTTTGGAATATGTTCATTTTTTGGTTATAATTTAAAAAATAACATTATTACTAAAACAAATTCATAGTATTATTTTTACTATTTTAAAATTTCCATTTCTTTTACTTAATGCATATTATATAGTTATTATTTTTATTATTTACTAAAAATACATTTATATAGATATTATTTTTATTATTTACTAAAAAATAAATTTACATTATTGTTTATACTATTTTTAATTTAATTAACTTTAGTTAGTTCGTTTATATTTATTTTCTACTATTATTAGTTATAAATAATATATAAGCAATTAATGAATATTTAAAATAGTATTTTTTTTGCAAAAATAAAAATAAAATACTGTATTGATTAGGTGGATGATGATGTGGAGGAAAGAGAGGAGAGAAAAGTTAACTTTATATATATATAAACTAATCTAAAATTAAATTTCATATGTAAATTAAATATATATATACATACGGATACTTAAGATATACAAACTTTTGTTTGCTACTATCTCAATATACAAACTTTTGTTTGCTAGTATCTCAATATACAATAGCAAAAATAAAGTAGTTAGAATTTGAAATAAAATTATTAGTTAATATAGAAAATTCCATATCGAATAAAATTGTAAATGGGTTATTTACAATTTAATAGAGATATAGAAAACAAAGCCCATCAGGCCCACCAGTAAAGAAGATCGCTAGGGTTTAAGATTCAGAGTCAGAACAAGGAGGCGATGAAGAACTGAATCTGTGTGTAGACGAAGACGAAGGAAGAGAGTAAAGAGTTGGCGAAAAAATGGACGCAAACATGATGGCTGGACTAGATGGTCTTCCTGAAGAAGACAAAGCACAAATGAACTCCATGATTGAGCAGCTTCAGCTACGCGACAGGTTCGTCGTCTCTTAGATCTAGGGTTCTGTTCACTTTTCCTTCGTTATATCATTTGGGATTGTCGCAAAAATTCCGACATTTTTTTGGCTTCTTGGAATAGTTAGGGAAATGAAATTACGATGTATTGAAATTTCTTGAACTAGAAACCGATCGAGCTAGATAGATCTTTGTTTATCAGGTTCCTAGGCTTCATTGACCAAGTTTTCACAACTGAACCATCCCCTGTATGGGGCTTACACTTCGAATTGTTGATTCAAGCCCTGACACGAAAGAATACTAACACTCCTAAGAATTGTCACATGTTATTCATGAAATGGGTTGGATTGACAAAATGAAACGAAGTGATATCTAGTGACATTATCTATTTAGTCTCGAACTGCTCTGTTCTAGTTGATTTTGTTCTTGTTGTCTGCTCTTATCAAGGCCAGGAATTATTCTTAATTTGCAATCTGCTTTGACTCTGTCGCTTGTTGTTGTCTGACATTTAAGCGTGATCTCCTTTAAACCAACCAGTGCAGCCAATTAATGTTGCAACTGGACGTTAAAGGAACAACAACTTATGCACTGTCTATTGGAAATGATAGTTCATTGTTCTGTGTTTAGACCTTAACTTATGCTTTGTGCTGTGGTGTTTTTTTTTTGCAATTACTTTCAGCTTGAGGATGTACAATTCATTGGTCGAGAGGTGCTTTGTGGACTGTGTTGATAGCTTTACACGCAAATCTCTACATAAACAAGAGGAGACTTGTGTTATGCGGTGCGCTGAGAAGTTCCTTAAGCACACTATGCGTGTTGGTATGCGTTTTGCTGAGCTCAATCAGAACGCACCAACCCAAGACTGAAAAAAACTCTGCTTCCTTCAGTTTTGTTTTTTTTGGTGCGGTTTATTGTCCCAAACCAGAATAAACCGGTTGTTAGTTGTTCAGGTTACTCTTCTTTGAACACCAAACTCCTGTACTGTGAAATTGTTTTGACTAAATCCAAATTCTGATATTGAAATTTATTTGTATTTCATTGGAGAGTCTACAGAGAAGCATATCATATCAGTAAATTAGTGACCATTTCCGAATTTTCATTATACTCATTTGGTTTCTTATACATAAGGTTGTTAAACATCTTGAATCTTAGATTACATAAATTGTATCATTCACAATCATAGTGTTGAATTGAAGCATCTCGATGACGTCTGTATCAGTTTTTCATGATACCTACATTGTAAACCGGTTTGAACAAACCAAAATTTTGCTCGGAAATCGAAGGTTTGAGGTTCTCGTTAAAAGGAGCGAATATGCAAGTCTCGAAAACCCGGTTTGGCATCAATGGAGTTCCCTTACCGGAATTCACATGCTTTAGAAGGTTCCGGTTGTATGTAGCCGCCTAATCTAAACCAACGGCGGTCTGATTCGGTTCACCAGCTGAGGGCCAACCGGTTTCAGCCACAATGATGTCCACGTCTCCGTACCCGATCCGTTTCATTGCTGAGTAAACCGCGTCAAGCTGAGCGTCGAACATGTTGGTGTAGTTCAACTTCGTAACTGGGTCAACGACGACTACGTCTTTTGAGTTAAAGAGTGCGTAGTTTAATGTTTCGGGTCCGAACCCGAAATATGGGTATGGGTGAACCATAAAGAGAGACTTCGTGCGGTTATGGAAGTCGAGGATTGGAGCGAAGATGGCTTTGTCGTAGCTTCGACGCAACTTTCTGGAGCTAGGTGGTTCGGAGGAGCCTGAGAGGACACCTAGCGAGTGAGGCGTAGAGACTAAGATCCCAGTGATGCAATGAAGTACTAATATTAAGGGTGTGTGGAGATTGTCATTCAGTTACGTCGTTCGAGTAAACCAGTTTGTTTTTGCTCCCATCTCTATAACCAAGATTTCAAATTGCTTATATACTTGAAGGCTTGAAGCACAGTTACGTTGGTCTTTAAATGTTAAGAAGAAAATCAAATTTCATAAGATTTCAGTAGATGAAAATGTTACTTACAAACAGTTAGGACTTTGTATTAATTTTCTCACTTTGAAATTGTAGTTACCAATAAAATAAGTCAAAACTGAGACCAATGTTTTTTTTTTTGGTGGAAAGCGGGGGCAGAGCCCCAAATTTTATTAAGAAAAACTAAACAGAACTACATACGTACTCGTCGCAGTCATGTACGACCAGCAACATCCTCGTTTAACAAATGAGCAACAACATGCGGTACTAAAACAAAACCATGAAAACCAAGTGATAATGTAAACGCATAGTTGGCTAACCCGTCAGCGAGACGGTTAGCTTCCCTATACACGTGACGAAAACTGAGACCAATTTTTCTTCTGCTTATCTCTAAACCAATGTTTCATATTTTGTTGAAAGAACTTGATGATTCACACACCAAAAATGATAGCTAACGAAGATGCATTTCAACAAGTTTCCTAAGAAATTATGATTCAAGGCTAAGAGAATGGCCTAGTCATCTACACAGCTTAAGAAATATACACAAGGGTCTAATTATGTATGATAGTAAGAGTACATACTAATCACATTGTGCACAAAAGTTAAGAAGGACGACTTACTCTTTGATGTGTCAAGTAAGTAAACAGTTTCCGATAGTAAGACTACTTGAAGCTAAGAAAATGCCTGAACATAATTCTATATTTATAGCATCATCAGTAGTCCAAACTCATCACAATTAACATACTGTGATGGTATCATCCCACGATGGAATCATCAAACCATATCAGTTTGATTAAGCACAATCAAAAGTGACTTTGCAGGATGAAAGCACATGCAATCTTGATTTGACCTGACCCCAACTATCACCATCTTCTCATGTCTTTCCAGTGCGATCTCTATGCACCAAAATGTCCTTTTTACTAGTAACAATCGCAACAACCCCTGTTCTCTGTTAGAAACCCTAATTTGTTGTTTAAATGATAAGGTCACCAGTTGGGAAAATGCTCCTTAAAGACCCTTTTTTGTAGTCACTATCAAATCAGATCAAAACCACCGGTTAAAGTGAACCGGTTTGTCTTGCTTTTACATTGCTAATATACCTGAAGCACGGTGAGTCTTTTTAAAATGAGAACAGAGTATCATACAATACAACGATATTATTTTCTCTCTTTGTATGATCTATATAGATAACTTCAGGCTTCATCAGGACTCTGTACTATCCACAGTTTTATATTGTTGTTACCCATAACATCATAACCACCGGTTAATTAGATCACTGTGTTTTGCTTCATCTCTATACCAAGATATCATATTGCTCATATAGTAGAAGCAGATTAGGTTTCATTAGGGTCTGAGACTAATCTGCTTACTTACAAAAAAAGTTATATATCTAAACTAAAAGCAAACAGAAAGTAGTTGAGACAATGTTACTGAAAGAAGAAAAAGAAAAAGCAAAATAAAGATGCATTCCAACAGGTCTCGTAGTGGCCGACTCAAAACAAAAAGATTAAGAAAGACGAGTTACTCTCTAATGTGTCAGAACAAGTTTCTGAGTCACTATATATGCTTCATACTTGCTCTCATGTAAACAAGCTGCTCAGAAACAGTATATGTAATATGAGATCCTTCTTTACCTGCAAGTTTATGAAAGCCTAAATAAGACTTGAGGCTCAAGAAAAGGTCATCAATACTCCAATACTCAACAAAGATTAACATACCTTGCAGCTGTAAACGAATCATCAAAACGTAACAGTTCGAGAAATCAGAAAGAAAGGCGACTCGACTGAAGAATGCACAGGCGATATTAGTGACTCGACCGGCGAGGTTGATTCGACCTTCCCCCAAATAGCACCATCTTGACGTTTTTCCAATGCAACCTCTACACACAAAACGTTTTTTTCCGTGTCATGATCACAACTATCCTGGATTTGACACCATCCCAATATCACCAACTTCCCACCAAAACTTGCCATTCTAGAAAAAAAATAACCGAGACTAGGCATATCATCTAAACCCTTGACAGGTCTCCAAACCATATCCTTTGGATCATACACGACAATCGGAGATCCAACAGCCGCCACATCAGGAACAATGGCATACAACAAATCATCAACCACACAAGAGGAAGCGTGCCAAAAAAGCCTCTGTGGACTTCCAGTTGCCCAACTACTCCATCTAAGTAGTCTTGGATCGTAAGCCAAACAATAGTGATGATCCAAAATGTAGATCTTATTATCCAAAACCACATGTATAGGAAACACTCCGTAAGAACTAGCAACGGGAGAGAATGGACCAGGCACAGTTTCCCAAGTCTCAGTCTCTACGTCGAACACTTCAACCCAATCATTATATCGTCTCTCGCGACCTCCCACCACGTAAATCTTTCCGTCAATGACTCCGGAGGCTGCGTAGCAACGTTCCCTTTTCATATTCTGGATATGTTTCCACGTATGGAATCTACAGTCGATGACAATCACAGCCTTTACGCGTTGGTTTAAGCCGTTGCGTCCACCCATAACGTAAATCTTGTGTCCGATTGTGATGGCAGTGCATCCAGGATACATCGGAGGAAGTGAAATGATTCTGCTCAATCGTAAAGACATGTTGCTTCGATGGAGAATGTACCAGCTTGGGGGTTCAAAAGATGGGAACGTGATCAAGGTATAAAGAACCGGTTCAGTCAAGCCGAGGAGCGAGCGCGTTACAAGGAGTTGATCCGAAGAAATTACGTCACGGAAGGCTCTGGACAGTAAAGATAGCCTCGGGTAATGACATCTCCGGATGAGCGCGACGGTACTTTCTATAAGTATCAGTGGGATATCTCGTCGACGAATCGGAGCAAGATTCTGATCTACTTCTTGATTGTCTTCTTCTTTCGGTTCTTTGTCTTGATTCGCTTCTTCTTCTTCTTCTTGCGGGTTCTTTGTTGGATCTCCGCCATTAGAGCCGTCGTCGGAAGTTTCAGAGATCAAAGCCATCTCCTCCGTGTGATTGTGACCAAGTCTTTGAGTTAGTTTTGAGATGTTAACTGAAAGTGTAACCAAGTAGACTTTGTTAAAGAAGCTGTTATTAAGTTTGTTGTGGACCTGTGTGGTATTTGGAACGAAGACCCTAACGACGTCGTATAGACGATTGTAAAATGAGGCCTAATACGTTGTATAAGCGATATTCAAATTAGGGCCTTATAAGGCCCAAACACAAGTACAGTATCTGAAGAACTTTGTTTATTTTATCCTAATAAAAAATAGGAAGTGGGAAGTGGGAAGAAATAAGATGAGAAGTCGATTAATAGTGGTGTGTGATGATTTGAATTTGATTTGTTTCTCCACTGAGCCATCTTGTGATTAGAGAATTTATATATTGTAGTTGTAGCTTGGATTTGCTTTCTGCGGTTTGTATTTTTGAGACGTAATTTTTGGTTTATACTAACTTCTTTGAATGATGATCTGAATTTGGTTTTTGTGAGCAGAATCAGATATATATTGTAGGCCGTACTTGTTTTTGTACAAGTCGTAAGCTTACCTTTGTGTGTTTCTGTGGACATGTCTATTGCATTCCTCTCTCAAGCTAAGCTCGGTGTAAGTCTGTCTGCTCGTCTTCTTTTTTTTTTCTCAGTCTTTCATTTGGACCGCTTGTTGTGTGATTTTGTTGAATAGTCAGAAAGATGATTCTGAAATGCAAAATATATTTAGCAGGAGGAGTTGGAGATAACGTCGAGATTGTTAGGCGAGAGAGGACGTTATAAAGGAACACTTGTTGTAGTGAGAAACAAGAGGACCGGAGAGATTATAGCAGAAGGTCGTCATTCTCTCTTTGGCAGACAAGCTAGTAAGCTCTGAGGTCGAATCTTTCTTTTGACATTCTTTGTTTGGCACCTTCAGTGATAGGGTTATGGTCAGCTAAATTTGATTAGGGATCTGTTAGGATGTCGTATTCTTCTTTCTGGTTGTGTAAACTTAATCATTTGTAGAGATAGCTTATACATATAATACCGAACCACCATTCACGTTCGGAAAACTTGATAGTTCTGGTGATGAAAATTGCAATAAATCTCACTCATCAATCCATTCACATTCAGTAAACTTGATAGCTCAGGACACTAAATCACTTCGTGTTTGCTTCATCTCTAAACCATAATTTCATAATATTGCTCGTATAGTCATATATATGATAGCAGATTAGGTTTCATTAAATCTGATTGTGATTATTTATAACTGAAGAATGATATATGTCACAAAACAGAAAAAAAGCAGAAACTAGTTAAGCCAAAGTTGCATTCCAACAAGTCTCGTAAGAACTTCAGTAGAAAGAGAAAGAGTGGCCAACTCTACACAAGGCCTATTCTGTTAAGAGTGATCACATTCTTGCACGAAGGTTAAAAAGGAAGACGAATTACTCTTTAAGGTGTCAGATAAAACAGCTTCTGCACCACTTTTTGCTTCATAATTTGCTCTCAAATCAACAGTAGATGTATTAAAAAGACCCTTCTTCACCTGCAAATCCATGAGAGCCGAATAAGACTTGGGGTCTTACAGAAATGTCATAATATCATTGTCAATATAGTTCATGCACATCAAAAGAGAAACCTACCTTCAACTGCAAGAAACCATCCCACAGATCATCAAACCGTAACAGAGCAAGAAAGATCAATAGAAGGCGAGGTCCCGGAGATAAGCACAATATCCTTTGAATCGACCGTCCCCCAAATCCCACCTCCTTCACGTCGTTCTAACGTGATCTCTATGCACCAAGTATCATTATAGGTGGTGTTTGAAGTGCCCAAAACCATCAGCTTCCCACCCACATTCGCCATTTGACACACAGAGTATCTGAGAGCAGGCAAACCATCTAAACCCTTCACAGGATTCCAAACCATTTCAACTGGATCAAATACCACTATTGGATGTTTAAGAACACACAGTACATCAAAGCTATACAGGAGATCCTCAATCACACAAGACGGGTTGCGCCAAAAACCCATCAACTGAGATGATCCAAGTTCCCAAGACTGCCATGTACCTTGTCTTGGTTCGTAGACCAAAGCACGGAGAGCATCCAAAATGTAAATCCTATTCTGCATCACCACAGATGTCACAAACCCTCCTCCTGGCATATTAGAGTTGTAGTGGGATGGATCAGGCACAGTACTCCAAACCCCGTTATCAACATCGAACACTTCGATCCAATCATCATGACGCTTCTCGCAACCTCCGATGACATAAATCTTTCTGTCAATGACTCCGGCGGCTGCACGGTAGCGAGCCCTGTGCATACTTGGGAGATGGTCCCACGTGTGGAATCTACAGTCGAGGACAAACACAGTCGATACAGGTTGATTCAACCCGGTCAAACCACCGATCACATACATATTGTATCCGAATGTGACCACAGAAGATCCAGGATACATAGGAGGAAGTGAAGGGACCTCTCTCAAGCTTTCTGAGATGTTTAAGTTGAGGATGTGCCAGCTCGAGAATCTTTCGTAACTATAAGGGAATCCGATCAAGGCATAAAGAACCGGTTCGGTCAAGCCGAGGACCGAGCGCCTTCTGTAGAGTCCCGGCGAAGAGATGACGCGAAGGAAGGCTCTGGAGATGAGAGATAGCTTCGGGTAATGACATCTCGGTACGAGTGCGAGGGTTCTTGCGATGAGTAACTCTGGGATCTGTCGAGGAGGAGGAATCGGAGCAAGATTCTCTACATCTTCTTCGCTCGGGTTCTTGTGGAGTTCTTCGCTTGAATCGCCACCGTCTTCGGACATTTCAAACATCAAATCATCGGAAGTTGGATCTCCGCCATTAGAGCCATCGTTGGAAGTTTCAGAGTTCGAAGCCATTGCCACCGTGTGATGTCTTCAGCAGCAACGAATTAACTGAAAGTGAGTAGAGACTTTGAAAGAAGCGGTTACATTTGTTGTGGACCTGTGGTATTATAAAGGGAAAGGAACGAAGACCTCAACGACGTCGTACAGACGATTGTAAAATGAGGCCTAATACGTCGAATAAGCGATTTTCAAACAAAAGTACAGTATCTAAAGAACTTTGACTTATTTTTTGAGTATTTGCAACTAAAAGTCATGGGAGGAAAGTTTACTTGGTCTGGTCAGCGCTATTCGCACTCGATAATGTCAAGAATTAACAGAGCTGTGGCAACGACAGATTGGTAAGATATATTTCCCAAGGCCTACGTCTAGCTTTTAGATTGGATTGGTTCTGATCACAGACCACTTTTAATCCATACAAGTGAAAAAAGGCGAATTGGTTGTCCCTTATTCAGATATGACAATAGACGGCGCTTCAATAAGGAGATCAAGGAAGAACTTGCTAAGACATAGAACTCTCAATGTCATCACTTATCACCCAAAAATTTCCATGAAGCTCTCAAGAGATGTAGATCATGTCTCTCAAGGTGGAAATCACACAATCCTCTTAAATCAGCAAGGAGAATCCAAGCACTGAAATCTCAGCTTCATCAAGCGTATAACACTCTTCCTATTGATTTCAATAACATCAAATTATTGAAAACGGAACTAACCAATGCTTATAGGATGGAAGAGGAATATTGGAAGACAAAAAGCCGAATTCAGTGGCTCCAAGCAGGAGACCGTAACAAAAGATTCTTCCACGCAAAAACCAAGCAAAGGCGAAGCTAGAATAGAATCAATGCAATTGCTGATACAAACGGCAAGGTCTGGACCGATGAGAATGGTATTGAGTATTGACAGAGTAATTATAGACTATTTCTAGACTCTTTATCTTACAGATGCAAATCAAGATTACATTGATTCTGTTGTACAATATATTAAACCTCGAGTCTCAGTGGAGATGAATAAAGAGCTTACTAAGCCCATCACAGAAAAAGAGCTGTACCAAACTGTCTGCACTATGTCAAGAGAAAAAGCTCCAGGACCAGATGGATTTAACCCAAGATTTTATCAAGACCATTGGTCCACTATCCATACAGGTGTGTACAACTTTGCCAAATTATTTTTTGAAGAATGTGAATTGGATCTAAAAATGAATAGTACACACATCTGCTTGATACCAAAAGTGGGGCAGCCTAATGAAGTTAAGGATTACAGACCTATAAGCTTAGCCAATGTAGCCTACAAAATCATATCAAAAGCTTTAGCTGAGAGACTTAAACCTTGGTTAAATGACATTATTTCTACAAACCAGTCAGCTTTTATTCCTGGGAGGTTGATTATGGACAATATTTTGATAGCGCATGAGCTTATTCATTCTCTCCATACAAAAACACTTGTTAAACCCTTTATAGCTGCAAAGCTGGATATTAGTAAAGCTTTTGATAAGGTAGAATGGTCTTTTATTGAGGCAGTTATGAAGAAAATGGGATTCTCCGAAGTCTGGTCTAAATGGATAAAATACTGTTAACATTGAAACATTACACAGTTGACATTGTTGTTGCATGGTCAGAATTAAAAAGATGAAATCAAATATCAGTTTTTTTCTTAAATTATCTTAACAATTTCTTCTGCAGGTATACTGTGAACCTTGTGATGTTCTACGTTGACAGCAGACTTCCAGGTATTCTTCAAGAACTCAATCATCAGTGTCTTCCTCAAATTCCGAGACCAGCATAACCTTACCATCCCCTTGGTGGTCATGGTGCTACCTTTCCTCTTAATAGAAAGGGGGGTGGTCCGGTGTGGCCTAATCCTCTATACAGGGCTAAGCACAGTTCTAGTGAGATGAGGCTTAAGGATCGTGAGTGTGAGACTACGGTGGCTGAAGAGATTAGTGGCTCTAAGATGGACTTGGATGTGGAGGCTCCTCAACATAAAGGGGATGGTAAGGTTATGCTGGTCTCGGAATTTGAGGAAGACACTGATGATTTGCTTGAAGAGGGTGAGGGGAATGTGGCATCTGGTCAGGGTATGAGTGAAGAGGCTTTGGCGGGTCATGGTGATGCGGATGCAGATGGTTCTAAGCAAGGTACCTCTCTCTCTTCTATACCGCTTGAGTTGGCTATGGTGATGTTAGTAGTGCTATGGGTGATGTTAATTTAGGAAAGAAAGGTGCTCATGTTAAAAAAGGTGTTATTGGTTCTAGGAGAGTTACATTGTCCTTGGCTTCTCCAGGAAAACGCCTGCTTGCTAACGCTTTGTTAAACCTGCAAGGAAAGGTAACAAGCAGAAGGTGGTGGGGAAACAGGGGAACAACACTATGAACGGTAAACCACCTCGTGGTGGTCGTCAAGTCAAGAAAGGAATGGTGGCTCTCTCGGAACCAACGGCTCAAACGTGAAGGTCCTAAGTTGGAATTGTCAGGGCATAGGGGCTGACCTGACAAAGGAATACTTGGGAGATTTGTAGAAGAAAACCAGACATTTTATTTTTATTGGAGACAAAAAAATGTTTTATGTTGTGTATGTAAGGGTCAATTCTAATACAATTAAAGACAACTTTAATATAGGAACAAATCAATATTAATAATTTAAAATATGTTAGATATGATATAAAATTAAATTAAATTGAACAAATAGAAAGCCATTTGTATTGTAGATAAAATGAAATATGAACTTTGTGATATGTTACAAAACAAAATTAAATGGGAAAAGATATATGAAATCTACATTTTAATACATGATATTAAAAAAAATTACACAGTTGACATTGTTGTTGCATGGTCAGAATTAAAAAGATGAAATCAAATATCAGTTTTTTTCTTAAATTATCTTAACAATTTCTTCTGCAGGTATACTGTGAACCTTGTGATGTTCTACGTTGACAGCAGACTTCCAGGTATTCTTCAAGAACTCAATCATTCTCCCAAATGATTAAGTGTACCAGATTGTTTCTCTGCAATAGTCACATTCAAAAACTTGAGACTGCTTTGACAATTTGTGTGCCAAACTGTAACTGGAGATCAGATCATTTCATAGTATAGTCTCTGCTATGTGACAGTAATAGACTCGACACATGTGATTTGGTCAGTTTGTTCATTTTTGAAGAAACTGTGAACATATATCTTATTGCAGAAATGGCTGAGCGTTCTAGTGGACCTTCTCAGACGCCTTTACTTCCACTAAGTACAAAGGATAGTAAGAATAGGAGCAAAGAGGATCATCAGAGACTTCTAAACGAGAACAACGTAGCAGATGATCATTGATTTCTCTCCAATCTCAAAATCTCAGAGCAGAATCTTTAGTTAGAAACTATGCTGGTTGTGTGCATGTTAGTCTCATTAACTGAACAGAAATTTCTCAGTTTCAAGCTATAAAGGATACAAAGTTCTTCTAAGTGCAAATACAGATTATACAACTCATTAAATAGATGTGTTTGTGGATTTTGATTTTGTTATTTCATTTCATCCCTTTAGAAACATCTTAACCTAAACACCGTGAAACATCTTGCATTCCTTATCATACTCTCCGTCTTTGTCTCCAATGCATACCAAAAAAAACAACAAACAGTGAAGTGAATCAAATCAAACATGAAGCACATATCATTACCAAAAACATACAGTCATCAGTGTCATAACAACATCATTCTCTACAATCAAAATTTGGGATCTTAACATAATTTACAGATATCGTCAATTCGAAGTAACCAAAAAGTTTAGACTTTTCCTCGAAACATCCTAAACCCTAAAATCAGAAATCACTAAAATTGCAGCTCCAACACTGAGAGAAACAATTTAAAAAAATCATCAAACGAGTACGACGAACAATTGATTTCGTAAATCAAACCAACAAGTGATACGTAAACCGAATTAAACCACAATTAAATTTAAAGCAAATCTAGACCAATGTAAAACCGTCCTTAACTGACGAAAGAAAGACTTTTATGAGTGGTGGTGTATAGAAGTAACGATAAGGGATCACAAAGGTGATAGATAATCCGTCGTCAGCTTTAGGGCTGGGCAAAATAACCGATAACCAAATAACCGACCGAAACCGAACCGAAACAAACCAAACCGAACCGAACCGAAATTCTTCAAATACCCGAATGGTTAGTAAAAATCTATATCCAAACTAACTGAAACCGAACCGAACCGAACCGACAATTAAATGGTTAACCGAAATATCCGAAAACCTAGAAGATATCAAATATTATATACTTAATATTATGCAAAACTATAAAATAAACTTAAAATATAAATTATTTCTAGATTCAAAACAATTAAATATTTTAAATAATCAATATATGTAAATGTTATTATTTTGAATTTACAAAGTTAAATACTATTTTGTAAAATTGAATCCATATTTTTCCCTTTTTTGTATTTTTGTTATTGTATATTTGGTTAATTTTGGTTATATTCGGTTAGTTTTGGTTATATTTGGTTTATTTGGTTAATGTTAATATAATTTATGTTAGTTATGGTTATTTATTTAAATAACCAAATCGAAACCGAACCGAAAGAAACCGAACCGAACCGAACCGAAATTTCAAAAATATCCAAATGATTACTATATTACTATATCCAAAATAACCGAAACCGAATACAACCGAACCGAAACCGAATGGTTAACCGAATGCCCAGGCCTAGTCAGCTTCATCATAGGCGGGAACAAAATACCCTAGATTTGCTAAATGGCGCCACAAAACCACGGCTTATAATATCAATTCCCGCTACAAAATTGCAATCGTCGTTCTCTCAGAAGTTTTCATTTTCAAGAACCCTAAAAAAACCGAACGATTCATCAGAGTCTCTCTCTCTAAAGAAAGAAGATGTTGGAGCTTCGTTTAGTTCAAGGTTCTCTACTGAAGAAGGTTCTAGAAGCGGTGAAGGATCTGGTGAACGATGCGAACTTCGACTGTTCAAGCACAGGGTTCTCTCTCCAGGCCATGGACTCTAGCCACGTCGCGCTCGTGTCTCTCCTGCTTAGATCTGAAGGTTTCGAGCACTACAGATGCGATAGGAACATCTCAATGGGGATGAATCTTGGTAACATGTCCAAGATGCTCAAATGTGCTGGGAATGATGATATCATCACCATCAAGGCTGATGATGGTAGCGACACTGTCACTTTCATGTTTGAGAGTCCCAGTAAGTTCCTCGTTTTTTTTTTACCTCAAAATCGATTTATGTTTGATTTTGTTGTTGCTTGTAACCTGATTCTGTAGTTTTTAGGTCTCATTTGGGTAAAATCTAAAAGTAGATTGCAGAGAATTAGGGATTTGGATTAGGTTCAAGTTTGTTAGGGATTTGTTTTTGTGTTGATGCTAGTAACGACCTGATTCTTGAATGTGCTAGAAACTAGCACTGACAAGAATGAGTTCATTCCAATATTGTTGTTCAGAACATGTATAGTTTCAAGCTTCAAAACTATAGTTTTGAGAGTGAATGGGGTTTATTGATATAGAGAATGATAGCAGAAGATGTTGTTTAATGTTGACTATGTTAAAAGCTTGCATAATCTCATGGTTTCGGATTTATATATGATGCAGCACAAGACAAGATTGCTGACTTTGAGATGAAGCTGATGGATATAGACAGTGAGCATTTAGGAATTCCTGACGCTGAGTACCACTCTATTGTGAGAATGCCATCTGGTGAATTTTCCAGGATATGCAAAGATCTCAGTAGCATTGGCGACACAGGTAAGTGTTACAGTGAGGATCCTGAAATGGTCTTTTGAGTTTTATCGAATCATGATTTTGGTTTTGGTGTTATGATTTTGCAGTTGTGATCTCTGTGACAAAAGAAGGAGTGAAGTTTTCAACAACAGGTGATATCGGGACAGCTAACATTGTGCTCAGGCAGAATACTACTGTCGACAAAGTATGAACAATCACATGTCATTCAGAAAGCTTTTTTGAATAATCTGTCCAATACGACGTTGAGTTGAACTTATGTTTGTATGTGTTTTTTTTTTTGCAGCCTGAAGATGCTATTGTGATTGAGATGAACGAGCCTGTTTCGCTTTCATTTGCATTGAGGTACATGAATTCCTTCACAAAGGCTACTCCATTGTCGGAAACTGTGACCATCAGTTTGTCTTCTGAGTTACCGGTTGTGGTGGAGTACAAGGTGGCTGAGATGGGTTATATTCGATACTATCTGGCGCCTAAGATTGAAGAAGAAGAAGACACTAAACCCTGATAATGATGAATGTTTCTTAGTTTTTGTTTGAGTCCTTTGTTGATGAAATGTCTGTCTTGATTCAGCTGTTTCCGTTTGAGTCCTTTGTTGAAATGTCTGTCTTGATTCAGCTGTTTCCTGGATTTACAATGTTAAGGCAACGCCATATTAGTTAATCTGATGACAAAGTTTGTGCTTTTGCAATCTCTACAAGGTTGTTTATAACCCTTTACATGTGTATGTTCTTCAATATAACCAAAATACAAAAATGTTGGAAGGAATTTGTCTGCGTGAAAAGTAAGACTCAGAATTGAAGTGAGACGGGAAGTGTAACAGTTATACTACATGTGCATTTGTTTAGAGAGATTGCCTCCAGGTGCGATAGGAACATCTTCATGATGATGAATCTTGGTAGCATATCCAAGTTGCTGAGATGTGCTGGAAGTAATGACATCATTACTATCAAAGCTGCTGACGGTAGCAACACTGTCAACTTCATGATCGAGAGCCCCAGTAAGTTCTCGATTTAAGTTCGTCAGAATTCTATATTTGTTGTCATGATTATGATGCTACTGATCACTTGGTTCGGTAAATTGTAGGTTTCATTTGCCATAAACTACAGTTAGACTGTAGATAAATTATTCAGTCTTCCAATATCTTGAAATCTATAGTGTAAAGTGAAAAGGGTTTCTTGAATTGATAATGCAGCACAAGCCAAGATTGCAGTCTTTGAGATGAAGCTCAAGCTGATGGATATCGTCAGTAGGTGCACACGCATACCAGTTCCTGAGTACCACACAAATGTTAGAATGCCCTCTGGTGAATTTTCCAGGATATGTGAAGACCTCAGTAGCATCGGTGACACAGGTAGATAAGTGGACTGTTCTATATAACTGTAATGTTGTTTCTAAATTTTTCTTTAAACATAAGTGATAAGTCTGACTTTGATTGCAGTTGTAATCTCTGTGATGACAAAAGAAAGGGTGAGATTTTCAACAGAAGGTGATATCGGGACAGCGAGCATTGTACTGAAGCAGAATACGCATGTGGACAAAGTATGAATAGTAATAATAACGAAAAAGTCATCTAAAGCTTTTTTTATAATCTGTCCAATACAATGTTTAAGTGACCTACTGTTTTTTTTGTGTGTGTTTGCAGCCTGAAGATGCTATTGTGATAGAGATGAACGAGCCTGTTACTCTTTCATTCGCATTGAGGTACATGAATCTCTTCACAAAGGCAACTCCATTGTCAGAAACTGTGACAATCAGATTGTCCTCGAGGCTACCAGTCATGGTGGAGTACAAGGTGGCTGAGATTGGTTACATTCGGTACTATTTGGCACGTAAGATTGAAGGAAAATAAGACACAAAGCCCTAAACACACGTTTGCTTCAGAAACCTTACGAACGAACTAGTGTTCATGGATGTTTCTTTACTTGCTGGAATCCTCTATTAAACTGTGATAAACAGTTTGGGTCTTTTTGCAATTTGGAACAAACAGGTTTAACACTCTTTACTTCTGTGTTTCTTCTTTGGCCAAAAAACAAAAAACAAAAAATTTGAACTTTTCAAGACACAGAATTTTGTCTGTCGGAGAAATAAGACTCGAGAACAATGGAGTGAGATGAGAAGTGTAACAATTATATCACAAGTGCATTTGTTTAGAGAGTTAGCTTCCAATCTTCTCCAGCATACACTGCTTGATCCCCGAGCTCTTCCTCGATCCGAAGCAACTACATGAAGATTCCAACAGTGGTTTTCAGGTTTTACACAAAAAGTACTTCCTGCAGTATACACTAAACCAGAAATACTATCTACCAACTAAATGTACATGCCTGCTCCAAACTCAATCTATTATTCATTACCCACTGAGGGAAACTATTTGTACCTATAAGCTAAGGCTGCATTATCCAAAAGTTGAAGAAACTGAAATTTCGCCTAGGTCGCTAAAGATTCACATACTACAACATAACTCATAAAAGCTAAAATTAAGCTGATGATGAGCTGATGAAAGAGAAAGTCCAATGCAGTTTACTCCATGCAATTTATCATGTTCTAGAGTAATCAATCGCATAAGGGGTGCTAAGGTGTTATTAGTTTGTCAAAAGATCCAGACCTGGTTATACTTCATTGTTCGTTCTCCTCTGCAAGGAGCACCAGCTTTTATCACACCTGTTGCGAGACCCACGGAGAAGTCAGCGATGAAAGAGTCCTCTGTTTCTCCACATCTATGAGATGTCACCACACCCCAGTGGGCATCCCTTGCCATTTTCACTACTTCAATAGCTTCTGTTACTGTACCAATCTGATTCACCTGTATCACCGTATGCACATTATGTCTTTGTCATTCTTAGGCAATAAGCATATCTATCATACAAGACTAGCACAGATAATTCATGTACATAGCACAGACAACATACCTTGAGAAGAAGGGCATTACAAGACGACTCCTGTATTGCCCGCTCAACACGTTTTGAATTTGACATCAACAAATCATCACCTACCACCTGCTAGAGTTTAAAAGTGAGAATTTAGACAAGGAAAATAATCGTACAATCGTTAAGGGTCTCTCACGTTAGAAAATTGTTTCTGTGAAAAGAATCAGAAGACGTCTGATCTGAAACAACACAAAATCTATGTTAGGGGAACCGAGTTGGACCTGACATATTCCAAGACTGGAGAAATACTTGGTGTGTTCCCAGTCCTCCTTGTCAAAAGGGTCTTCTATAGACACAATTGGATACTCTAACCCAACAAGGAGACCAAACAGAGAATAAGGTCGTTAGAATACTAAAATAGATACAGACTATCTTAGAGACAAGCACAAACATACCATTACAAAGTTCTTTGTACATCTCTATCATATCTTCCGCTGACTTGAAATTCTGTCCAGATTTATTTGGAAAGTTGACATCTAGATCATACTTGGTACCTGCTCAGGAAAGAACAATTCTCAAGGTAAGAAAAAATCCACGAAAAGTAAAAAAAGTGAAAAATTGCAAAAAGCATGATATCGATAGGTTACACATGTGATGATTTAAAATCTTTTTTGTGTCACCAGCCAATTGTGAACGAAAGTGCCTAGAACCTAACAGAGACTACCAATGACTAAAAAATAGCAGCACAAAACCAGTTTGCTAAGAAGATGGGTATTACCTAAACAAAAATTAGTGGCAGCAACATCAATTGCTATCTTTATCTTATCACTGTACCCTGTTCGATTGATAGCTTCTTTTACAAGCTCCAAACCCTCCTTGAGGCTGCATAAAGATGCAAGTAAGTATACAAGGCACTAAGCCAAGAAACAATAACATGAGATTCTCAATTTTGACACATGACGCCACAAATATCTTTAGAATCTATCGTATAGATGCAATCAAATCAGACATCACTGAGGAAAAAAATACGTACCTCGAGATATCTGGAGCAAGGCCACCATCTTCACCAACATTACATCCCAAACCACCATTCTTTTCTGTAATGACAGCCTGCCATAGTCAGCAATAGATCATTGTCACCTTTAAATACAAATTGACAGATGTAAACAGAAAAGTAACTTCCAGAAAGCCATATATTTTTGCAAATTGACCTTCAAATGATGATACGTCTCAGATCCCCATTGCAAGGCCTCCTCAAATCTACTAGCCCCAATCGGGAGAATCATAATTTCCTAACAATATATGAACAGACAACAATCATCACATACATAAATATAATTAAACGAAAACCAAAAGCATACTTGAAGATCTTGAAGGAGCAAGACTAAAAGATGATTTTTTTTTTTTTTTTGAATAGAGACAACAATGATCACATTTGTAAATGAAATTACTTGAAAACCAAAAACCTTTATGAAGATATTTGAGGAGCAAGAGTTAAAGATGAAAAAAATATGAGAAGGCAAGCTTAATAACGAAGTTAATGTAGAATACCTGAATGGCAAAAGTATTGGATGCATGCTTCCCGCCACTCAAAATAGTGAAGGCAGGTACAGGTAACACCATGTTTGCTCTGCCACTAAGATCAGAAAGGTGCTTGCATAGAGGGACCTGATATGCAACAAGTTCAATCAGGATCTCCTAACTAGACAAGGCATGAAATACATAAGATGCAAGAAAGTATTGAGAAGATTTTCGTACTTCTTTCTCAGCAGCTCCAGCCTTGCATGCAGCAATTGAAACAGCTAGTATAGCATTAGCCCCTAGTTCATTCTGCAAGATATATATATCAAATAAATCGCAAGGAAAAAACAAGATGAATGTTCCAATCCTAATAATTTCCAAACACAAAGACAGCATAGTTCCCACCTACCTTCTTTTCAGTTTTGTCCAAATCAATCATGGCCTGGTCGATTTGACCTTGAAGTTTCGGGTCCATACCAATCAATGCCTCTGAAATTTTGTCATTAATGTTCTTAACAGCTTTAGCCACACTGTTTCCAAGATACATTCCTTTATCCCCATCACGTAGTTCTATAGCTTCATATCTGGAATCAGTAAAACCAGATTCTTCTTAGCAGGCTTATCAGTATAGAATGTCAATCCAATAAGGATTATGCATCAACCAAATTCAAATACACCATATCACCAATACAGGAAGAAGCAAACAAAATGAGAGTAAGAAGAAGGATATAATCGAATTCTCACGTCCCAGAAGAATCACCACTGGGAACAGAAGCACGAAAGACGCCTTTGTTAGTGTGGAGATCAACTTCAACTGTTGGGATCCCTCTGCTATCAAGGATCTGCCTTGCTTTCACCTTCGTTATCACAGATGATACAGCTTTCTTCATATGATTAGCCTGCAATTTTTTTCCAACTCCCCATAAGTAATTTTTTTTTTTTTTGGAGAATTCAAAATTGCACATCGGCGATGCAAAGTCAAAATCAATACTTAGGAAAATTCGAAGGAAAACGTACGATGAAGAGAACGGGATCTGAGGTTTTAGCCCTAACGGCGGCATTTACGGCGTCTTCGATTTTCCGAGAGAGCATGTGTTTGTCTAAGTAATCTTGCACAGACATCTTCTTCTTCTTCTCACTCCTTCCTATACGAAATCTTCTTCTTCTTCAATTTCGAATCTTCTGGAAACTTTTCGATGAACAATTTCGAATCGTCAATCAAGCAAGTTTGAATCTGACATTCATTTTCCGATTTGCTGTGTGTTTTTTGGTTTAGGTTCCGGTTCAGGATCCAAGAAGCGTATTCAAAATCAAGACGGCGACGTTTCGTTTTAATCAAGCATGCGTGTCATCTGAGGGTTTTGCTAGACCACATCACCCCGTTTTTATTCAATATCAATACGACAGTAGTACAGTAAGTTATATGGAGTTTGTTTGGAAGAATAAAGCCCATCAAGATAACGGGCCCATAAGAACTCTCTCTCACGTGCGTTTGCCAGGTTGGATGGAACGGCTTTTTTAACCTATCCCAAAGCACGTGCGGGGGCGACGTTTTAGTAACTGCTCCCTTAATAGAATCCAGCTGACATTCACTCACAGAAACAGATTTTTTTTACGAAATTCAAAATCACGAGCCATTAATTTTTTGAATTTAGCCACCCGTTGCCACCTTGATTTACGTGGCGTTCTCTATACCGTCGATCTCATTTTGAATCACCAAATATTAGCCGTTAAAACCTCCTTTTCTTTATAATTTGGACCCTTCGCTTCCTCTATCTCTCTCCTCAAAAAGATCTTCTCTGCTTCTTCTTCCCTTTTTCAAAATTCTCTCTCTCTCGCTTTTGTAGATCCAGTTTTTAGGGTTTTTTTTTTTTCNCTCTCTCACGTGCGTTTGCCAGGTTGGATGGAACGGCTTTTTTAACCTATCTCAAAGCACGTGCGGCGCCGTTTTAGTAACTGCTCCGTTAATAGAATCCAGCTGTCTGTCATTCACTCACAGAAACAGATTTTTTTTTTCGAAATTCAAAAACTCTTTATTCACGAGCCATTAATTTTTTGAATTTTGCCACCCGTTGCCACCTCGATTTACGTGGCATTCTCTAAACCGTCGATCTCGTTTTGAATCACCAAATATTAGCCGTTAAAACCTCCTTTTCTTTATAAATTGGACCCTTGGCTTCCTCTATCTCTCTCCTCAAAAAGATCTTCTCTGCTTCTTCCCTTTTTCAAATTCTCTCTCTCTCTCGCTTTTGTAGATCCAGTTTTTAGGGTTTTTTTTTATTTTTATTTCTCGGTGAGCGAAGATGCGTGAGATTCTTCATATCCAGGGAGGTCAGTGCGGAAACCAAATCGGTTCCAAGTTCTGGGAAGTGGTTTGCGCCGAGCATGGGATTGATCAGACGGGACGGTACCAGGGAGATTCCGATTTGCAGCTCGAGAGGGTTAACGTCTACTACAACGAGGCGAGTTGTGGAAGGTACGTTCCTCGCGCTGTTCTCATGGATTTGGAGCCTGGAACCATGGACAGTGTTAGATCTGGACCCTACGGTCAGATATTTCGACCGGATAACTTCGTCTTTGGTCAGTCCGGTGCCGGGAATAACTGGGCGAAAGGTCACTACACTGAAGGCGCTGAGCTTATTGACTCCGTCCTTGATGTTGTTCGCAAGGAGGCTGAGAACTGTGACTGCCTTCAAGGTAATTTCTAATTTCCTCTGCCTTATTTAGGGTTTTGGATCTGTAAAATTAGGTTCACCATCATTAGTGTTTTGATTGGGTTTAGGCTTTGCGGTTTCTGATTTTGAACTGGTAATTGCGGATTAGGTTGCTTATGGTGGTTTCTGATTTTGAACTGGTAATTTGGGGATTAGGTTGCTTATGGTTTTTTAATTTTGGTTCGGATTACAGGGTTTCAGGTGTGCCATTCGTTAGGAGGAGGAACTGGCTCTGGAATGGGGACTTTGTTGATATCGAAGATCAGGGAGGAGTACCCTGACCGTATGATGCTGACGTTCTCTGTGTTCCCATCTCCTAAGGTGTCTGACACTGTTGTGGAGCCATACAACGCAACACTCTCTGTGCACCAGCTTGTTGAAAACGCTGATGAGTGTATGGTTCTTGACAATGAAGCCTTGTATGACATTTGCTTCCGTACACTCAAGCTTAGCACTCCAAGTTGTAAGTATCTCACGGCCTTCTTATCTTCATATATCAATCAATATTGTTGATCTGTCTCTGTGGTCCTACTGTGTTTATTGTTTGATGCATAGTTTTATTCATAAGTATGATGTTTAGAGCTATAAATTAGACATGTTGCCTGCTGTTGTGATAGTCTTCTCAATGTTTCAAATCATATCCTTGTCAATCAATATCACTACTGTTAATCTGTCGTTGTGGTTTTAAGGGTTTATTGTTTGATGCTTAGTTATTCATAAGGGTTTTCAGATGTGAGATTAGTATTCCTTGATGTTTCCAAATGCTTTAAAATCAGATAAAGTTCTTTCGTGCATTCACTATACCTACCTTGAAACTTCACTCACATAATTTTTGTTTGGCTTCTAAACTGTGCAGTTGGTGATCTGAACCACTTGATCTCTGCAACCATGTCTGGTGTAACATGCTGTCTTAGGTTCCCCGGTCAACTGAACTCTGATCTTCGAAAGCTAGCTGTGAACCTGATCCCATTCCCTCGTCTTCACTTCTTCATGGTGGGTTTCGCTCCTCTCACCTCTCGTGGATCTCAGCAGTACCGTAACCTCACTGTCCCAGAACTGACTCAGCAAATGTGGGATGCCAAGAACATGATGTGTGCTGCTGACCCAAGACACGGTCGTTACCTCACTGCTTCAGCTATGTTCCGTGGCAAGATGAGTACCAAGGAGGTCGATGAACAGATGCTCAACGTTCAGAACAAGAACTCCTCCTACTTTGTGGAATGGATCCCAAACAACGTCAAATCAACCGTCTGTGACATTCCCCCTACTGGTTTGAAGATGGCTTCAACGTTCATCGGTAACTCGACATCGATTCAAGAGATGTTCAGGCGTGTCAGCGAACAATTCACAGCTATGTTCAGGAGAAAGGCTTTCTTGCATTGGTACACAGGTGAAGGTATGGATGAGATGGAGTTCACTGAAGCTGAAAGCAACATGAACGATCTTGTCTCTGAGTATCAGCAGTATCAAGATGCCACGGCTGATGAAGAAGGAGAATATGAAGACGAAGAAGCTGAGTACGAGCAAGAAGCCTATTGAAGAATCATAACATAAACAAAACAAAAAAAAACACCTCAACTACCTGTTGCTGTTTACTTTTTAAACTTTTTATTCTACTAAGTTTTTATAGTTTCTGTAACTATCGCTTGCGTTATTAGTTTTATGTACTCTGCCTAGGCTAAGAGGATTTATCAATATTCAAACAATCTATTTTGCTATAACAAAAGAAAGAACCATCCTTATTTCTTTGTTCCATGATATATGTTCGTTGTTAATGATTGTGAATTGCGTTCTTATGAGATACTCTGCCTAGGCTAAGAGTATTTTGGTGTTGGATTGTGAAACGAATCAATTTATAAGGATAAATCTGGATTTAAGATCAAAACAGTATGAACTCCATAGAGAATACAATTGTTTTATTTCATAAAATCAGTTGCTTTCAATGTCCATGGACCCAAATAGTTCCCTCTGCCTCTTAAGCTCTTCTGCAGCCTTCTTCTCCTTACGCTCTTGTTCAGCCTTATACTCAGTAACAGCCTTGTCAAAAACGCTTCTCACATGTCTGTTCATTTGCATGAGCTCTTGACATGCATCTTTGAAAACTTCCTTCGCTGGATCGCCTATAAAAAATCACAAAGCCAACAAGTATTTCTTTCTTAGACACAGACAAAAAAAAGTTCCTGATAGAGTGAGTAACATGACCTTTGAGAACAGGGCTTTGAAAACAGTTACCTGTAGTCTGGACCCGGATATTGACCTTTTCAAGGGAAGGATGCGGGATGGTGTATGCACCCACGGTTACTCTCGGACTACAGAATTATACAACAGCAATGGTTAGTGACATAATCATTCATTTACAGACAAAGCAAACAATGCAAGATGAAACCGCATAATCAACTCCAACAACCTCATTGATAAGATGATGGAGGTTAAATAGCAATTAAAGACCTTATTTCATAATCCTTTGATACTCAAAATCAAGTTCACAATCACAGCATTACAAGCACACACATTGGTTCAATTACTATTAAACCCAATCTCAAACTGACAATTCACCCGATTACTTCAAAACAACTCATAACAAATTAGCAGCCTTAGGGTACAAACTCAATTCTTAATGAGAGAAACTATGATCTCAATAGTAAGCATTAGAGAGTCATGAACTTAAAATTGTGAGCTCATAAAGCCAAAGCCTTTATCCGTGAAAGGTAACATAACAGATTCAGAGGGATTTTAAGAGGAAGATACTAACTCTTGGTTTAGCACGAATCGAACAGCGTTAGCAAGTGTGTGATCTTCTTCCCCTAAAGTAAACGTAGCATGGCTATTATCCTTGAACGAACCGTGCTCCATATCTCTCTCTCTCAGCTTCTTTTGCTACCAAAATTTCTCTGGGAAACTCAAATATCAAAATCCGCCACCAACTAAAAAAAACAATCAAAGAGAACGAATTCAATTGAAATCTTTGAATAATTAAACAAACCCACAAATAAAAATTCAAAATTGAAGTAAATTTCTCCACAAAGAGTAAGATAGAAGAGACCTGCGATAGAAATTTGCTAAAACCCTAAAAAAAGCTCCATTGGGGAAAGTAACTCGGCGTCTTTTAGTCGTAGAGAAGCTTAGCGTAATTACATATATGCCCTTCTTCTGATGACGTCGTTTTATGTCTCTTAAACCCTAATTCGGGCTGTCTAGTCTAGGAAAAAAAAAAAAGAGAGAAGCCTTTGTTGTTCGTTAACCTCTCTCTTCTTCACACAATCTCTTCCCATTTGAGAAAGTAGGGATCTTTGATTTTCAAATTCAAGTCTTGATTTATAAAGTTTCGATTTTTACGAATCTTTAATCTGTTTTTTTTTTCAGGTAAACAATGGCTGCTCCTACTCCTAGTCCTATTCCCGTCGGCGTTACTAAGGAACAGGTTCGGTTTTGTTCTCGTCCTTTGTTGTTAATATATCTTAAAGCTCCGATCTTTGATTTAATTAGACAGTGGAGCTTAAGTTTTTAGCTGTCTCTATGATTGACATATTGCAATGCTTAGGGGTTGAATTGTATCTTCTTGATTTAGATCTTTAAGCCCATTTATTGTACAAAGTAGATTTGGATTGGTGTTCTCAAGTTTCTCATTTTGATTTTGTTCTCTTGGATTGAATCAGGCGTTTACTATGGCACAAACGGAGATGGAGTATCGGGTGGAACTCTTTAACAAGTACTGAATTAAGACCCCCCAATTTGTTATTTTTTTCGTTATGAAATTCGATTGTCTAGTATAAAGATTTGAGATTGATGCCGTCACATTTTGATTGGTAATCTGATACTAGGTTGAGTTTGTTTTGATCACATTGTGTGGGATAGCTCTTTTATGATCATAGCAAGAGGAGAAATAAGTTTGTTAGTTTGTGACTGCTTTCATGCCGAACACCGTTATAATGCCTGAATTGGTTTTCTTATAATCTATAAGGTTTCCTTTTGAAATTCTCGATTTAGGTAGACATGTGTTCTGCTATTATGTAGAGGGTTAAACTTTGATAACCTTGACTTGGGTGGTGTTCTGTTAATTTACTATGTCCTGTTTCATTTGTTGAGATAGCAAGTTCATGGTGACCGATCTCCTGTGATTCCTTGGGTTAATAATTATGTCAAACGTCGCTGTCTTTTTATATATTTCCTTCTGATAGGCCTTGTTCTTTGATGCAGGCTTGCTCAAACATGCTTTAATAAATGTGTGGATAAAAGGTAAAAAAAGCCTTTTCTCTTTTTGATGTTCTCTAATGATCTCTTAGTTCTTGTCTGCATGGTTGGGGGACCTTTTAAGCTGAGATTGTTTAAAATCGATCTGATTCCCAGGTACAAGGAAGCTGAGTTAAACATGGGTGAGAATAGTTGCATTGACCGTTGTGTTTCTAAGTACTGGCAGGTAAAGCTCTTGTCTTGGTTAAAGTTAAACTAGCAATGAACGATTCATACTTCAAATCTTCTCTTGGTTGAACACAATTATTCAAAATTTATACTGATGGTTGTCTTCATATAATCGTTTTCAGGTAAATGGAATGGTTGGACAGCTTCTAAGTGCTGGCAAGCCTCCGATGTAATTCAGTTTAAAGACAATTATTATAGACCAAACGATCATGGAGGGAACAAAACTCTGTTTTTTGTTTTTATAAAGCTTTAAGGCAATCTTGTTTTTATTGTCAAGGGAGTCGCATTACATTTTTGGCGCTGATTTGGACAAATTATGCAAATTCTCTGTGAACCCATTATTCTAAAGGGATGAAATGAAATAACAAAAATTTATGAATGAGTTATATAATTTGTATTTGCACTTTGAACAACGAAAAGAGATCTGTGTATCCTATATAGCTTGAAACTGGGAAATTTCTATCAGTTTATGACTAACATGCAAGCAACCAGCATAGTTTCTAACTAAGATTCTGCTCTGAGGTTGGAGAGAATATCAATGATCATCTGCTACGATGTTCTCGTTTAGAAGTCTCTGATGATCCTCTTTGCTCCTGTTCTTAGTGTCCTTTGTACTTAGTGGAAGTAAAGGCGTCTGAGAAGGTCCACTAGAACGCTCAGCCATTTCTGCAATAAGATGTACGTCCACAGTTACTTCAAATATGGACAAACTGACCATATCGTATGTCGGGTTTCTAACACTGTTACTGGCAAATAGCAGAGACTAAACTAAGAAATGGTCTGGAAATCTGGAATAGCTACGACATTTATTCAGTCACTGTAATATGTAACAAATAGCTTTTGGGAAAATGATCGAGTTCTTGAAGAATACCTGGAAGTTTGCTGTCAACGTAGAACATCACAAGGTTCACAGTATACCTGCAGACGAAATCGTTAAAAATGTGGAGATAATTTAGGAGATTCAGTTTTGCTAAAAATGATATTTGTTTTCTTCTATTTTGTTCTGACCATGCAACAACAATGTCAACTGTGTAATGTTTCCTTGATGCTATAATCAATAGGCTTTGTACAACTGCCATAAGCCAAGCCAAATGCTTGATCCACCTGGGAATTCACATACATGAGATGCAAAAATCTAGTGAAAAAGGATGAACTTTTGTAGAATGATTTATATGAAACAGTACCTTCGTGTGCCGTATCTTTGATATGTGCGTACAAAGACTAAGGTGAATATCGTATGTGATGAAAATATTAGGTCTCCACAACCATATATCACTCCATCAGGAACTGCATTTTAAAAACAAAACCTTAATCAAATGCCACTTTATGAGTTATTATTATGTACCAACTAAAAAGATGCAATCCAAACTAACAGTTAATCAAGAGTACTTCAAGAACATTCTTTGGAGGCGGAATCTTGGCGAGCTTGGAGCCCTAAACGAGAAATTTGATATACCAGGGGATAAATAAATCAGTACACAGCCAAAAAGTAGCACAAATAAGAAGCCAACGCCTTGAGAATCTTACCTCTCGACAATGATAGTTCGGCCCAGGAAGCTGTGTTGCAAAGAATGTGATGATCCTCAGACTTTGAGAAGCCTGAAAACATATGAAAGCTTAAACACCTCTGACAAAACTAAACTAGAAACAGATTGTATCTTCTGTGTATGTATATAAAGAAGAATCAATGTAGTGGAAATGCAACTTACTGCTAAATAAACAAAAACTCTGCACCATATCAAAACTGTACAAATCTTTTTACTGTGGGAAACAAAAGGATGAAAAGTCCACTGCAATCAAGGTATTGGGACCATTAATCCATTACAGCGAGTTGAAGTTAAAAAAAAAAGGAAACAGATACATTAGAGTTAAAAACTTACCAAGATAAACGATCCAAAGATAGTGACAAACACAGTTTCACTGACAAAGGCTTTGTCTTGCCCAAGCGCCTGGGAAGAACACATATCATTTACCAAACAAATCAGAGAGAGCTATGTTACAGAACAAAAAAAAAATGAAAACAAGCATACTAACTGGAAGAATAAAGAAACCAGCATCTTGAAGCGTTGGACCAGGTCGGTGTAAGTAGTGAACTCCATGAGCAGCAAGTCCATGAATGTACTGATTTGAGAAGGACCAAACAAAACAACAATGTAAATAGGATTTGATATACTGAACTAGTCTTAAAGCTCCCACATTTAAGCAATTACTGAAACAAAAACCAGCAACTAGTTGATCTATCAAAACTTAGCTTTAATATCATATCACCAACAACATTGCAAGACTATTATAATCAAAGACTGTAATCTGAAAACAAAGCATGGCTAATGAAATTTTCCAGCTCGAGAGAGACCTAGAACAACATTAAAATCAGTAAATTAGGTGGATGAAGGGTAGGGGGGGAGCTATGGAACCTGAAATACAAGTCCAGCGAGAACAAGCTTCCATTTTTCTGCAAGAAGAGAAGCTTCTAACGTCGCTTCTGAGTAAATTCGTCTCCATAGCTTCACAAATACACACACGCACAAACCATTGACGCTTAAACTAAACAATTTCAAAAACAAAGAGACGACAAAGGCAGGAAAAAAATGAAAAACCTTAGGAGCCTCGCGATCAACGTAAAGGGGCATGTTTAAGATTGAGGATGAACATTAATCTTTGCAGCAAAGAAACAGAACCTTCGATCCAGCAGATTGAGGATGAATATTAAATGCAAGTGCTTCTTCTATAGAAACAGAACCTCGATCCAGCAAATTATTCCTAATCAACAACAATTTTTCAATAAGGAATCGATTTCAAATGGACTCTTCTTTTTGTGTATGTTGTCGGAGAAAAATGACTCAGCTTTTTGTGCAATTTACGCAAACAAAANAAAAAAAAAAAAAAAAAAAAAAAAAAAAAAAAAAAAGGCAAAAACTTTTTTTGTTGTGCCAATTCTCAATTCTGTAACCGCTCGATTAGTTCTCCTCAAATAGTATTTTAAACATATATATTTAAAGGCAGAATTAGTACAACAGGTGCTGTGGTGTAGTGGTTATCACGTTTGCCTTACACGCAAAAGGTCTCCAGTTCGATCCTGGGCAGCGCACCATCATTTTTGTTCTTTACCACTTTGTTTACTTTTGATTGTTTAGTTTACGTTTCTTTATTCTTCTTATATATCTTTTGTAACAGTCGGCTTCAGATTTGTTATCACAACCGCTCTCTTAAAATTACTCGCACTAAACACACATGTACAGCCACCATTAACCATCAAGTACATCACAATATCAACGAAAAATATAAAATTGTAACTGAGGATCTCATAGCAGAATCACAGGTATTCTTCAAAAATGAACAAACTGACCAAATCACATGTGTCGAGTCTATTACTGTCACATAGCAGAGACTATACTATGAAATGATCTGATCTCCAGTTACAGTTTGGCACACAAATTGTTAAAGCAGTCTCAAGTTTTTGAATGTGACTATTGCAGAGAAACAATCTGGTATGCTTAATCATTTGGGAGAATGATTGAGTTCTTGAAGAATACCTGGAAGTCTGCTGTCAACGTAGAACATTACAAGGTTCACAGTATACCTGCAGAAGAAATTGTTAAGATAATTTAAGAAAAAAACTGATATTTAATTTCATCTTTTTTATTCTGACCATGCAACAACAATGTCAACTGTGTAATGTTTCTTTGATGCTATAGTCAATAGGCTTTGTACAACTGCCATCAGCCAAGCCAAATGCTTGATCCACCTGGGAATTTTACATACATGAGATGTAAAAAATCTTGTTACAAAGGATGAAACTTTTGTAGAATGATTTATATGAAACAGTACCTTCCTGTGCCGTATCTTTGATATGTGCGTACAAAGACTAAAGTGAATATCGTCTGTGATGAAAATATGAGATCTCCACAACCATATATCACTCCATCAGGAACTGCATTTTGAACACAATCCTTAATCAAATGCCACTTTATGACTTAATTCTGTACCAACTAAAAATTTGCATAAAGATGTAATCCAAACTAACATTTAATCAAGAGTACTTCAAGAACATTCTTTGGATGCAGAATCTTGGCGAGCTTGGAGCCCTAATAGAGAAATTTGATATACCAGTGGAGAAATAAATCAGTACACAGCCAAAAAAGAAGTCACAACTAAAAAATCAACGCCTTGAGAATCTTACCTCTCGACAATGATAATTCGGCCCAGGAAGCTGTGTTGCAAAGAATGTAATGATCCTCAGACTTTGAGAAGCCTGAAAACATATGAAAGCTTAAAACACCTCTGACAAAACTAAACTAAAAACAGATTGTATCTTATGCGTATGTATAAATAGAAGAATCAATGTAGTGGGAATGCAACTCACTGCTAAATCAACAAAAACTCTGCACCATATCAAAACTGTACAAATCTTTTTACTCTGGGAAACAAAAGGATGAAAAGTCCACTGCAATCAAGGTATTAGAACCATTAATCCATTACAGCGAGTTGAAGGAAAAAAAAAAGAATAGTGACAAATACAGTTTCACTTACAAAGGCTTTGTCTTGCCCAAGCGCCCAGGAAGAACACATATCATTTACCAAAACAAATCAGAGCTATGATACAGAACAAAACATTGATAAGAAAAAAGTTAAAGCAAGCATACTAACTGGAAGAATAAAAAAGGTCGGTGTCAGTAGTGAACTCCATGAGCAGCCAGTCCATGAATGTACTGATTTGAGAGGGACAAAACAAAACGATGTAAATAGGATTTTATATACTGAACTAGTCTTATAGCTCCCACATTTAAGCAAATTACTGAAAGAAAAACCAGCATAACTACTAGTCTTAAAGCTCCCACATTTAATCATATCACCAAAAAAGCTAAAACAACATTGAAAGACTATAATCTGAACACAGAGCCGTGGATGATGACATTTTTCCGAGGTCAGAGAGAGACCCAAAACAACATTATAAGCCATAATATTAGGTGGATGAAGGAAGGGAAGGGGGGAGCTATAGAACCTGAAATGCAAGTCCAGCAAGAACAAGCTTCCATTTTTCTGCAAGGAGAGAAGCTTCTAATGTCGCTTCTGAGTAAATTCGTCTCCATAGCTTCACACAAACCATCGTTTCAATGAATGCAAAATCAAGTTTCAATGAATGCAAAATCAAAATTTTTCCATATAATGAGATATATACAAGCGTTACAGGTAGAAACAACAACTTAACATGTTACTACAATGTGCATAAACATTTCTTTTGTGTAGCAAAAATACAATTAGACAATTGCTTCACAACAACTTCAGCGAATACGGTTCACATGAGAAAATGCCTCAGGTACTACTACTTTTTTTGGAGCAGCTTTTTTGGCAACCTCTGGTACTCCAAAGACATTCCAAAACATCAGTCTCTCATCTGCTCCTGCAGAAGCTACGGTACAACCATTCGAACTCAGGGCCGTATATAGAACTCGTGATGTGTGCCCATTGAGCTCAGCCATTTTCACCATAGATGGGTACTTCCAAAGTGTAAGCTGGTTTTGAGTAAACCCATGTGAGCTAAGCAACTCTCTTTCCTTGTTGCTCCATAACAAAGAAGAAACTTGAGAGCCAGTTTCCACCGTGTTCAAGCAAGCTCCTGTCCTAGTATTCCAGAACTTTATTCTCCCATCTCTCCCACCGCCACCAGTTGCAAGCAAACTCGTTTGGAAAGGGCACCACTCAAGAGCTTTAACTGCAGATGTGTGCTCTACAAGCCTATGCAGCCGCTGAGAGCTACTAGAACGGTCCCATATATTAACCGCATTGTCGTTGCCACCACTGGCTAAGTTCTGTCCAGATCCTGACCACTTCAACCCACAAACTTCTAAAGTGTGACCCCTGTACGTATTGACAACGTGTGAACTAACGCGTACGTCGTTGTTGATGATCTTCCCATCCGCTCCTCCCGTTGTCAAGATGTGATCGTTCCATGCCAACGATCCTACTCTAGACTCGTGACCACACTCCAACGTTCTCACTCTACGACAATCAGCACAATCCCATAACTGGACTTGAGAGCTGTTAAGCCCAACAGCAAGACAACGACCATCTGCTGCCCAGTTGATACTAGTGACAGGTCCCGTATCTTCATCAACAGTGACAATCTCAGTAGTAGAACCCTTAGAAGCATCCCAGAGAAAAACAGTATGATGCAATGCTATGGCTAGAACGTTATCACTGCCCCAGTCAAGCAGGTTGAGATAAAAGTCATCGGCCTGCAGAGAGAATGAAACGTTAAGTAAAATTTGGATTGATAGAGAGAAAAGAGAGAGCCAGAGAGAGGTGATTTGATGAGGACTGAGAGGAGAGAAGTGATTAAGACTACAGATAGAAGAAGAAGGAAAGTCACGGCAATCGATATTTCTATACATACACTTTAAAGCCTTACTTTAAAAAAAGAAAAAAAATTGGTCGGTTATTTCCGGTTTAGATTTGTTTGAAATTTAATTGTGGTTTAATTCGGTTTGCGTATCACTTGTTGTTGGTTTGATCCCCTCTGTTTCCCAGTTAGTCATCTTCTTCGTCTCGTGTTCGAGAGAGACTGACGAAATCAAATTCAGGAATACTGAGAGATCATGAATGAGGCTGATGGGTGGGAGGGAACGTTCTGATTTCCCAATCAATCATATGCGAGTCTTGTCTCGGTGACAATCCTGTACCGATTTAATTCGGTTTACGTATCAATTGTTGTTGGTTTGATTCCCTCTTGTTTCCCAGTCATCATCGGCGAGTCTGAAGGAGATCATGAATGAGGCTGATGGGTGGGAACGTTCTGATTTCCCAATCATATGCGAGTCACTGTCTGGGTGACAATCCTTACGTTCGAATGGTAAAACTCTTCAACTTCCAGTCTCCTTTTTCTTCTTTATCCATTGTTAAGGTCGTACTCGTTTTATGATTTTTTTAAATGTTTCTCTGAGTGTTGGAGCCGCAATTTTAGTGATTTCTGATTTTAGGGTTTAGGAAATTTAGGGGGAAAGTCTAAACCTTTGGTTACAAGAAGACTGAAGTTTGTCAGACATGCTGCAAGCTGAATAATGTCTGTCAAGTCTGTCTCTTGGATCTTGAGACACGGCGCTCAGTACTCATGATTCTATCCCAAATACTGTTACTATGGGTTAGCAAACTACTGGCTTTCAATTTTTTCTATTATATTTGAGTATGATAACGTTGACTTACCTATTGATTTGGTATTTCCTATTGGCTAGTTATAATCCTGATTTTGGATCTGTTCTCTCATCTTATTCATCAGAACTTAGTAACAGGCTAGTTGTCAACGGCCAGAGGCTAAAACTCACATGGGGTAGACCTCAGCTTCCCAAAACTGATCAAGATGGTTCCAACCAACAGGGCAGTGTAGCTCATAGTGGTTTACTCCCTCGAGCAGTTATATCTCACCAGCAAAATCAACTCCACCACCACAACCTCCTCATCAAGACAGACCCTTTTACCCATCAATGGACCCTCAGAGAATGGGTGCAGTCATTTCATCCCAAGAGAAGCTTCTTCGTCTTCTTACCGATGCAGCAACATGGCCATTATCCTCACCAGCAATACCCGCCACCACAATATGGAGGATACATGCAACCACCTTACCAGCATGGCCCGCCACAACAAGCTCCTCTCTGTTCCACCAGCTGACTATGTCTGCAGCAATCTTCTGATGTTGCTGTTCCTACTGGTTCGTTTCAATAGAAACCACTCTGTTAACTTTTAGTGCGGCTTTCTGGCTATATCTGCAACTGTTTTTGTCATTTACCACTCTGTTAATATTCGATTTTTCTTTTAATTTTTTAAAATAATCATATGAAAAATTAAGAGTAAAATTCTTTGAACTGGTTTTGGAGAAATTTTCTATATAAATAATTACCTGAATTTTTGTTTTATAACCAAAAGACGTGAAAATAAAAAGTAAGCAAAATGAACACATTTTTAGTAAATTATGATACTCTCTGTACAGTATAACGAGACCATTTTTTGGCACTGCTCTGTATAACGAGACTTAAATATTTTATACAAATTATCTTTTTGGAACAAAAGAAAATGTTATAACATTTTTTAAAAATGAAGTTTTTGAATGCGTGCAATGAGTGTGATATATATATTTCGTGAATTGACAATTTGGTTTCCTTAATATAAATACTATACACAACAACAACATCATTTTAGAAAGAAAAAGAATTGAATTAGTCTCATCACTTTCAGTTAATTCGTTGCTGCTATAACGTCACACGGCGATGGTTGTAATCTCTGAACTTTCCGGCGGCTCCAATGGCGGAGATCCATACAAGAATCCTCAAGAAGTAGAAGTGAATCTTGCTCCGATTCCTCCTCGACAAATCCCAGAGTTACTCATCGCAAGAACCGTCGCACTCGTCCGGAGATGTCATTACCCGAGGCTATCTCTCATCTCCAGAGCCTTCCGTTGCGTCATCTCTTCGCCGGGACTCTACCAAAGGCGCTTGCAACTCGGCCTCACTGAACCGGTTCTTTGCGCTTCGATCCGATTCCCTCCTGTTAGTTACAAGCCGAGCTGGTACATTCTCACTTGCAACGTTCCAAGAATGATCAAAATAACTTCGCTTCCTCCTATGAATCCTGGATCTTCTGTGGTCTCAATTGGATACAAGATGTATGTGATCGGTGGTTGGATCGGGTTAGATCACCCTGTATCGTCCGTGTTTGTCATCGACTGTAGATTCCACACGTGTGACTATCTCCCGAGTATTCGCAGGGCTCGCTACCGTGCAGCCGCCGGAGTCATTGACAGAAAGATTTATGTCATCGGAGGTTGCGAGGAGAAGCGTCATGCATATGATGGTTGGATCGAAATGTTCGATGTAGATAAAGCCCATAATGTTGAACATTTATTTATACCCGAGGTCCACAATGTTAAAATTAAAAACCTCCTATTATATTAGACGAAATAGAGATGAGGGACGTAATTTTTTTTTTTTGGTAATGATGAGGGAGGTAATTTTAAATATGATGCAAAACATCTAATTTGGTTTAAGAGAATCATTAATGTAAACCAAAACCAAATATAGTATAGTTTGGTAGAATTATAATTGGACAATTATTGGGTTCACCTCTAAGGGTTAACTTTTTTTTTTTTTTCAACAAAAATGAATTATATTAACGAATCAGAAAAGTCATTACACAAATGTTTTGATAACCAAAAGGATGGTGAGAAACATCCTGAGTAGAAAATATTAGAGTTACAACCATATTTAGCTAAATAATGAGCAACATAGTTGCAGTTTCTTGGTGAATAAACAACATAGCATGATGGAAAGCATGAAATCCAGTAATCAATATCTTGAACGATTCCGATAATAGATATATCAAATAAATTTTTATGAATGATCTTAGTAAGAGTTTCATTATCTCCTTCAAATACGACATTGGTTAAGTCTCTAATCCATGTTTGTTGAAGTGCTGCCAGGAGTGCTTTTGCTTCCGCCTCTAATGGAGGACTGTGCCTGATCCAGCCCACTACAATTCTAATTTGCCAGGAGGAGAGTTTTTGACATCTGTGGTGATGCAGAATAGGATTTACATTATGGATGCTCTCTGTGTTTTGGTCTACGAACCAAGACAAGGTACATGGCAGTCCTGCGTTCATGGATCATCTAAGCTGATGAATTTTTGGAGCAACCCGTCTTGTGTGATTGAGGATCTCTTGTATAGCATTTGTGTTCTTAAACATCCAGTAGTGGTATTTGATCCAGTTGAAATGGTTTGGAGTCATGTGAAGGGTTTAGATGGTTTACCTGACCTCAGAAACTCTGTGTGTCAAATGGCGAATGTGGGTGGGAAGCTGATGGTTTTGGGCAATTCAAACACCACGTACAATGATATTTGGTGCATAGAGATCACGTTAGAAAGACGTGAAGGAGGTGAGATTTGGGGGAAGGTCGATTCAAAGGCGACTGTGCTTATCTCCGCGACCTCGCCTTCTATTAATCTTTGCTGCTCTGTTACGGTTTGATGATCTATGGGATGGTTTCTTGCGGTTCAAGGTATGTTTCTCTTTTGATGCATGGACTATATTGACAATGATATTATGACATTTTCTGCAACCCCAAGTCTTATTCGGCTTTCATGGATTTGCAGGTGAAGAAGGGTCTTTTTAATACATCTACTGTTGATTTGAGAGCAAAAATGAAGCAAAAAGTGGTGCAGAAGCTGTTTTATCTGACACCGTAAAGTGTAACTCGTCTTCCTACTTAACCTTCGTGCAAAAATGATCACTCTTAACAGAATAGGCCTTGTGTAGAGTTGGCCACTCTTTCTCTTTGTACCGAAGTTCTTACGAGACTTCTTAAAATGAAACTTTGGTTTAACTAGTTTCTGCATTTTTTTCTCTTTTGTGGCATATATCATTCTTCAGTTATTAAGTAATCACAATTATGGTCTAGAGATGAAGCAAACACGAAGTGATTTAGTGTCTTTAGGGGTAACTAACTATAATGAAGAAATTCAAAGTCCTCAGCTTAGTTAAAATAAAATAAAAATTTTACCCTCATATTTTACCTTGTAAAGACAAAACTACCTTTATATTTAACTTCTTCTACAAGGCAGATGATAAATATATATACAAATATGTTTAAGAATTAAGAATACAAAGCATTTGAGTACGCCATTTGAAACACAAACTTGTTGAAAATAATAAGGAAACAAACTTTTCTGAAGAAAAAAAAAATCATATGCAAATTTTAAAGTGATTTTTTTAATCAATTTTTTATTTAAATAAATCTTTATATACATCTCTGTAAAATAGCCAAAATATGAGTAAGTAGAGAAATAACACATTCTGGAAAGTTAATTGTTAATTGATAATGTATTAGAAATTTAGAACAAAAAGGTGATTTATTTACCGTATCATTTTGGCTTCTTTTTATATTTATGATGGACCTTTTTTATTTAAAAAAACGAAGCTTCATAATATGGTTTCATTATAAATACACAAACGTAACTCTTTAGCAAGAAAAATAAACAATACACAGCGTAATAGCTTCTTTCACAAATCGAATTTTAGTCTCCCTTTCAGTTAACTCGTTGCTGCTGAAGACTTCACACGACGATGGCTTCAACCTCTGAAACTTTCGACGACGGTTCTAACGGCGGGGATCCAAACAAGAATCCCGAAGAACTCCACAAGAACCCGCAAGAAGAAGAAGAGAATCAAAACGAGAAACCGATTAAAGAAGAAGAAGAAGAAGTAGAGAATCTTCTTCCCGTTGTTACTCGACACATCCCAGAAGATATCGCCGAAAGCATCCTCTTACTCGTCCCGAGATGTCATTACCCGAAGCTATCTCTCTTCTCCAGAGCCTTTCGTCGCGTCATCTCTTCGCCGAGACTCTACCAAAGGCGCTTGGAACTCGGCCTCACCGAACCTGTTCTTTACGCTTTGATCAAGTTCCCTCTTGTTAGTTTCAACCCGAGCTGGTTCATTCTCAACCGTAACGCTCCAAGAAAGAAGTCTTTACGATTAAGCGAAATCAGTTCAGTTCCTCCCATGAGTGTCATGAAGCCTAAATCTGTTGTGGTTACAATCGGATACGAGATTTATGTGATCGGTGGATGCGATGAACCAGATCAGCCCACATCGAACGTGTTTGTCATCGATTGCAGATTTCACAAGTGTCGCTCGCTCCCGGGAATGCAGAGGGCTCGCAGATCCGCAGCCGCTGGAGTTATCGACAGAAAGATTTACGTGATCGGAGGGTGCGAACAGATAGATGATAATTGGATCGAGATGTTCGATGTAGAGACTGGGACTTGGACTAGTGTTGCTGGTCCATACGAGCACAACTCTAGTATGGAAGGAGGAGCGTTTATGACATATTTGGTGATGCAAGAAAAGATTTACATGTTGGATCCTCAGTGTTGTTTGGCTTATGAACCAAGACAAGGTACATGGCAGTCATGGGGACTCGAAAGTCAATTGAAGAGATATTGGCACCCGTCGTCTTGTGTGGTTGAGGATTTGTTGTGTAGTATTGATCCTTATTCTGTTTCCAGAGATCTAGAACTAATGGTATATGATCCGAATGAGTTGTTTTGGAGACCTGTGAGCGATGTATCTGGTTTGCCTAGGCTCAATTATTATTACTGTCAAATGGCCAACGTTTGTGGGAAGTTGGTGATTTTGGGCAATACTTACAACCGCTTTGGATTTAAAGATGTTTGGTGCATAGAGATCGTCTTAAAAAGACTTGAAGGAGGGGAGATTCAGGGAACGGTATCAAGATCGCATGTGCTTAGATCCATGAACGCGACTTCCATTGATCTTTCTCGCTCTGTTACGTTTTGATGATCTGTGGGATTATTTCTTGCAGTTTAAGGTATGTTGGTCTTTGATGTGCATGGACTATATTGATAATGATATTATGACATGCATTTTCTGTAACCTCAAATCTTAATTAGGCTTTCATGGATTTGCAGGTGAACAAGGATCTTTTATTACATCTACTGTTTTTAGCTACCAGCTTGTTGATATGAGAGCAAATATGAAGCAAAAAGTGGTGCATAAGCTCTTTTATCTGACACCTTAAAGAGTAACTCGTCTTCCTTCTCAACCTTCGTGCAAAAATGTGATCACTCTTAACAGAATAGGCCTTGTGTAGAGTTGGCCACTCTTTCTCTTTCTACTGAAGTTCTTACGAGACTTGTTGGAATGCAACTTTGGTTTAACTAGTTTCTGCTTCTTTCTGTTTTGTGACATATATCATTCTTCAGTAATTAAGTAATCACAATCAGATTTAACGAAACCTAATCTGCTATCATATATATGACTATATGAGCAAATATGAATTTATGGTTTAGAGATGAAGCAAAACAAAGTGATTTAGTCGACACTTTTGTCTTTATGGGTAAACTGGTGATGAAGCAATATACAGGTGACAAAATATAAAGTCCCTAGCTTAGAAGAGATTTTTGTCCTCTTTGTTTTTACTTACAGTAAACACAAAATCACCATTTATATATACAAGGCACATGAAGATATATAGCCGAAGAAAACAGAAATGTTCAAGATGATCTCCTCAGTTTCCGTGGGCTCTAAGGAAGCCAATCACACACAAGAAACCAACACATTCTCTCGCTATACTTTTGTATGAAACATAAAGTTCCTATCATTTTATCATTCATTCATTTCGCTGCTTTTTTGTACGGATATTAACACTGTAAGATTGGTCCCTGCAGCTATATATTTGGTGTTTGATTATAAACCAAAGTGACTTGGAGAACAAAGGAAAGAGAATTAGATAGTGTTCCTTGTAAAATTTGGAACCAAAAGCTTGTAAGAGTCTCACTTGACTATCAAAAGAAAACAATTTGATTTCATCCAAGGCAATTATCTCAAGCTCAGCTCTTAGCCTACCATTTCATCAATTGATTCCATCGGTTTGATTGTTTCTAAGTTCTACATCCAATGGATTGATGGACTCTCTGAGGTCGTCAGATCCCTGATAGTTTCATGTTCAATGTTAAGCACAAGAAGAATTATACACTCTAGGTTAAGTATATACAGAGTATTATATTGTAACTTTGGAAAAGGATAATGGCTCACCTCTTGCTTCTCTTGAATTGTTCCCTTGGCATCCGAACAAACTGTTTCTACTGTATTTTCATCAGTTGGTTCAGAATCACCAAGCTTTAAACAACGTACATGTAGTGTTTTACAGAAACTGTATTTTGCTTTAAGAATTGTAGGACTTACATCAAACTGATTATGAGATGATTCAGCAGGTGGATCCACATTTTGTAGCTGACCAACTGATGTATGATCCAGATCCTCAGAATGAGCCTGGTCTGTATGTCTGGTAACACTGATCTTGGAGAAGTACGTAGCAGATTCGTCAAAGATAACAGTTTACGTTGAAGCCAAGCTGACACCATAGATAACGGTTTCTCTTGGACCTTCTCCCAATTTCCTACATAAAACACAGCTTTCGATTATGGATTGATTAGACAGACTACAATTTTCATCTGAATGTGAATGGTGGTTTGATCAGCAATATATTTGTAAGCTATCTCTACAAAGGATTAAGTTTACACAACAAGAAAGAAGAAAACGACCTAACAGATCCCAAACCAAATAGGTATGTTCATTTTCTTCGTCATCATTGATCTGCACTACCTGTGACATCTCAGGTTCGTAACTATTCGATTTCAATCTCTCTGTAATCGAATAAGGTAAAACAGAGACAAACATTGAGAGATTACCTGAACATGCGAACCTTAGAAACGAAAATGTAGTCAACCTCACATGTGCATTCATCATTCAACTGGCCTTCCATTGATATTTCTCGAACTGTTACGGTTTGATGACTCGTTTGCAGGTATGTTAATATTTGTTGAGTAATGTAGTATTGATGATGAATTATGATATTTTCTTGAAACTCAAGTCTTATTTATGCTTTCATAAACTTGCAGGTAAAGAGGCGCAGCTCGTTTACATGAGAGCAACTATGAAGCAAAGTCACTCAGAAAATGTCATCTGATACATTAGAAAATAACTCTTCCTTCTTATTCATTGTGCACAATGTGTAGAGTCCGGGCACTTTTTTTTAGCCTTTATACAAAGTTGAGCTACATTTTGGGAATTTGGGCAGTTGCACTATCATTCTGTTTTAAGTTTTCTGCTATCATATATATATGACTATATGAATTTTGGTTTAGAGACGAAGCAAAACAAAGTGACTTAATGAACACTAGACAAAACTAACACAGACGAGTTAAACGAAGGCAATCACCGATACTCTGGAACTGTAGAAGAAAGACCATAATATAGGTAAAACAATAAGAGTGTTTTTATTTGCTTAAAACAAGTTTCACAAATTTCTATTTAACGTAATCTACTTCCACGCCGTAATTACATACGAACCCCATCATCAGAGACTAAAAAAGAGATATATATATATATATATATATAAAACATACATATATATATAGCCAGATTTATTTTAGAAGAAACAACTAAACCCTTCCCACAGGAGACAATGGTGGGTGGTGTGAGAGATACCTAGCCGGAGCCTCAGCTTCAATAGGACCTGAAAATGACTTCAACCTCTCGTTTTGAATCTCTCCATTAGCTTTGTTGTCTACACATGAAGCATTCGTTTCTTCTGTGGTCTTTGACAGATTCCGTCCCTCGTTAACCGCTATACAAATGGAGAATGCTTGCAAGAGTGAAAGTGATGTATTGTACTCAACTGCGTAAACACCTTCTCTGTATGGAGTAAAACTCAAGAACGGTTGGTTGTTACTATCTTGTAATCCTCCCTGCAAAACATTCACATTAATGAGTTTCCATAGCTCAGTCGAAAGTAAGTAAAAGCTACCCATGATGTTATAGTATTCACAGTTTTGTTGATGTTATATATACCTGAAAGAAGAGCTTGAAGGCATCTGAAGTGGAGGGAGAAGGGTTTGGGGGTTTATTATTATGTTGATTTGTGAGGATTCTAAGGTTGCAGCCAATGTCCCAGCCTCCACAGTCGCATGATCCACCTGATTTCCATCGTTGGATAAGCGATGAAGGCCCTCCTTTGTGTGGGAGACTGTGAATCCCACTTGGAAGTACCACTGTTGCGTTAACATCTGCAAAGTAATCTCCAAGTGTGGTGTCTTTTGCTGAGCCTGTGTCATCAATTTTTGGGATCTTGATCACCATGGCAGCTAGCTCGTTAGTCCGCTGCGATTCAGATGCGAAGAGTACAAATTCTCTGGTTGTGAGGTTATGGGCATCACTTTCTCCTGCGAAAATCAGAGGCTTAGAACCAGAGACTCTCATCTGAGCGACAATGTTGGATGTGTACTCTTGGTTTTGCATCTTCCTGCCGTGGTTCATCCATTTCCCATTTTTCTTCTGTACTTCCTGAACAGTGAAAAACGTATACTTGTGTCCATAGTCTTCCTTTTCCGGGGGAGTCTGTTTTCTTATTGTGGCTGCTGTAATACTTTGTTCCTTTTCAACCGCAAATGTGAAGAGTGGTTGATCATTCTTAGACGTCACACGAAATAGAGCCTGAACAGTTGAATTTTTCCCAGTTCTCGACAGAAGGGATGAAGATGGTTGACTGTCGTAAAGTACATGCTTTTGGTGACTTGAAGGTGCATCCTTTTGTGATGGCTCAGGAGATCTACATGAGTGGCTTGATTTTGGTCTTATTAAAGGATCGAGTAACCTTCTCAACGGACTAGACCTGCCTCTGTTTACTGCACTGGTTTTATCAAAAGAAGAGCTGTCACTGAAAGAAGAGGCAGCAGATGGATTGTCTAAACCAGCTCGTGATGAAATAAGTGCTGCGCTTAAGTGGGGAAGAGTCTGAGCATCTTCGGTGTTGGAGTTTTTGCTGGACTTGCCAATGCTGAAGCTGAGTCTGCGAAACGGTGAAATGCTCCTTGCTCTTTCTGCAACAGCTTTCGCTGGTTTCTGATCTGACTGTTTGGGTAATGTTTCTGTTGACCTTCTATCTAGAGTCCTGCTCCTAGAGGGACTAGATTCACCTTTTCTTGATCGTGGAGCTGAACATGATCTTTCTGAACTCAAGAAGCTGATACGCTTTAAGAACGGCTTGCTTCCATCAGATTCACGTCCAGAGTCCAAGACTGCACCTTTCCCATACGCCAACTTTTCTGAGAAGCCCTTTGTTTCTGCCACTCGCTCAGCCAGCAACACTTTTGAATCATAGAACTTGGACAAACCAATAATCTGTTTCTGAGTAACAATTCCTGGTATAAACACAGCAGCAGGCTTTTCTTTACCAAACAAATCGTGAACACGAGGATTTCGGATCCTCTCCTCCATCTTCTCTCCTTTCTTCTTAAAATCCTCGGCTAGGTTCCTTGATATTATCCTTGTGCAAGAAGGACTATCTGGCTTTGATGGACTCAAGAACGTTCTGGTTTTTGGAGCAGCAATCTTGAAATCAGAATCTTTCTTCTCAGCCGGTTGGAATGCAGTTGCACCACGAGGGATTTGATGAATCTGCCCATCTCTTCTAGTGGAACAACCTCTTTGTCTGTCAGTGATATTTCCTGGCAAAAAACTATGACTCTGGGACAGAACACCATTATCTCGAGGTGGATCCAAGTCTTGAAAATTATCTCCAGGCTTAGATGACAAGAGATAATACTCCAACGGAGGGTGATTGACTCTTTTACGAAAAGGAGAAGCACCCAAACCTCTGCTGGAGTCAGTGGATGATTCATCACTCCAGAGTGAAGACGACGTGCTTGTGTTAGACAAGGAAGACCTCGTATGCTTATCCACTTGTTTATCACCTGACTGCCTATTTCTTAAGTCCAGTGTACCAATGCCACCAGTAGCAGCAGCTTTAACATCCTTGTCTTCATGTTTATCACATTTCTTGATATAACTCGGAACATAAGACTTGTACTTCACAAGATCTCTTTCTCCAGAGGCAGTTCTACCTATCCGTGACTTGAGACGATTCTCCAAGCGTTTAGGACAGACGTCTTCGACTTTTTTCGTGATCTCACGGTGGAAATCGGAGTAAGACAAGCCGCGTTTGTCGTCTCTGAACTTATCTGGTGTAAACGACTTTGAGCTTTCCTTAGCCAACACTTTCTTCTCAGCAGCTACAAAAGGAGGTCGATCAGATGAACCCTTCTTCAGCTCCATACGACACTCCATCGCAGTAACGTTTTCACTTTAGATACTCCCTTAGCCTCTCATTCTACAAACAAAAGCTTACAATGCTAGAAACAATCTTGAGTGTTTTCTGTAGAGAGACAATTAAAACTGTTTTAGTTACTTAGTTATCCACACACACACACACAAAGACACATACAAGGTAATAATAAAATCCAGTAAAGAATCTTTAACATTTGGAAATGGAATCAACAACAAAAAAGGCTAAGACTATTAGATAGATACAGCTTCATGACTTTAAGATTCATAAGAATCCACGAGATCTAACAAGAATCTTTACAAGATAAAGCTGAGAGAGAGAGAGAGAGAGAGAGAGAGAGAGAGAAAAGCAAAAACTAAAATCACATTCTTGTCAATGTGACTTTTTTTTTGTTTACCTTAAGAACAACTTCAACAGAGAAGATTAAGAAACTAGAAGTGAAGTGAGTGAGAGTGTACAGAGAGGCCCAAGGTACAACATTTAACACGAAACACACATCAAAAAATTTCTTCATATTTAGGGGAAAATGGAATTAAACATTATTAGCAGTAGTGTACGGATAGCTAATTAAAAAAGAGAGCTTTAAAAAAAAAAAAAAGAAAAAAAAAAAGAAAATCGAAAGTGTACCTCGACGGAATCAGTGCGCCGACGACGACGAAGCATCCATGGAATAGGAGGAGAGTAAGAAGAGAAAGAAAAACCCAGATCAGCAAAGGGATAATTACAAAAACAAAGGGGGGGAGAAGAAGAAGAAGAAGTCAGATCTCAAATCCTGCTTCTCCGTGAAATCAGGCAAAAATAGCGCCGACGAAGCTGACCCTATCAGCTACAGAGGGTAGAACTAGAGAGAGAGAGGATTTTTTTTAGGAGCTTTGTTTAATTTGTGTGTAGAATAATAGATAGAGAGAGTGACAAGTAGAGAGAGAGAGAGAGAGAGTGTGTTTTAGTATTTTTCTCTCTCTCTGCTCAGTGCTCGCCCGAGTCTTTCGAGAAACGAAGAAAGAGAAAGACATCACTTTTGTTTTGTTTTGTGGCCGACGGATTTAGTTTAAAAAAAAAAAAAAAAAAGAAACAGTAGATAGATAGATGGTGATGGGGCCAAGAAGCCAAAGGGGGTAGTATGGGTAGAGAAAGTAATAGTATTAGTAGAATCGTAGGTAGAATCGTACGTTCAAGATTCCGTAATGAACGCGGGAATTACGTCATCTTTTGTTACTTGTTGTGTTACCCGTACTTCTTCTACTTAGTGGAGCTCTCTGTTTTAATATACACCGTTGGATTAAATATATTTAGCCACAAAACATGATACTTATTTAGTATTATATAAGAGATCTTGACAATTAAGATGGGCCTATGGCACAGAATATATAATAAATTCAGTTGCCTTTTTAAAGCCCATGGTCCATATACCTCAGGCAGCCTTAAATGCTTCAGGTTATACAATATGGAAATTATGTTATAAATTTAGCCATAATTGATTAGAAATGTAACTACTATTTGGAAATAATTTTTTAGGTTACATGTCCGGTCGGATGATCCGTAGATTTCCATGTTTGTCCATGTATCCTTTTTTTCTTTTTTTCTTTTTCTTTGAGGTGCGTATGAATTACTCTTTTAGCTTCGTGTCACGGTCTCCGTTAGATCAAGTTCTCACTTCTCAGTATCTTCATACTATAAGCCTCTTTGCTTAATATGGAAATGGAACCATGTTTTTGGGATTTTTTACTTTATATAAAACCTAGACTTTCAGTCTTCATAATATATTTACATAATTACATTCTTATGTATAAAAAATTCCGAATAGCTTTAAGCTTAGATCTCGTCTCTAGACTTTCTAGTAGTCTGTAAAAACCAAATTAACGCATGTTATTATGACGAATTTTAAGTAACATAGGACGAGCCCGTTGTGGACAGATTTAAAGCCCATTAAGGCCCATAAACAGATGACCTTTTTAACAATACCTGCGAGAATTTTCTAGATACACCTAGATATTTCTCCATTCACATCCTCTAGATATTTCTGTATTCCCGTAAAATTCAAGAAGAAGCTCGAGATATATCTCTGCTCGTGCCTTTAAATAGATACACAAATCCTCTGTTTCTTCTCATCAGAAGTCGGAAAAAAAAAAAAAACTAAGTTTCTCAAAAGCAAACGAAACCGATCGAATCAGATTCTCTCTTCAGAAAAAAAAAATGTCGATGATTCCAAGCTTCTTCAACAACAGACGAAGCAGCAACTTCTTCGATCCTTTCCCACTCGGCGCATGGGATCCGTTCAGAGACCTAACATCATTATCATCTTCTTCGCTTTCTCGAGACACCTCAGCGATCGTTAACGCACGTGTGGACTGGAGAGAGACACCGGAAGCTCACGTGTTCAAAGCCGACTTGCCTGGACTGAAGAAAGAAGAAGTGAAGGTCGAGATCGAGGAAGATAACACTGTTCTGAAGATCAGCGGAGAGAGACACGTGGAGAAGGAAGACAAAAACGACACGTGGCACAGCGTGGAGAGGTCGAGCGGACAGTTTTCGAGGAGGTTTAGGTTGCCTGAGAATGTCAAGATGGATCAGGTTAAGGCTGCGATGGAGAATGGTGTTTTGACTGTTACTGTCCCCAAGGCTGAGACCAAGAAGGCTGATGTCAGGTCTATTCAGATCACTGGCTGAGCATAGCTATGATTTTGAGTTTTCTGATCTGTGTTCGTTGTTCTCTGTTTTTGCTTGGGTGTGTGTAAGTGTGTCTATCTAAGGGCAATCCAATTGGGAGTATATATTTTAAGGGCTCTTAAATTGTTTAATATTTTGTAGTTTGAGATGATTAAAAATTTTGGGATTGTTAATTAAAAGTTTTTTCTCAATGGTGGTTTTTATTTTGAGTCTTTTTTTTCATAACAAAAAAATTAAATAAAAATATGAAATTATTGCATTTAAGATATATGTTTATAATATTATTATATTTTATAAAATTTTATATATAGAAAACATTAAAACATAATAAAAGAGATGTTAAATTCATGAAAAAAGGAGATGTTTAATTATATTTTTTAAATTTTGCCCAAATATTCTCAATCAAACCAAATTAATTTGGGTGATAGTAGATGTTGAACAGGTAGAATGAGAACAGGTAGAATGACAACACCTAAAATTCTCTTAACACAACAAGAAGAAAGACATCAAATCAACAGCATCTCTGACGAATGTAAGTACTGAGATGAAAACAAGGGTATTATATATATACTATCTGTCAAGATTAAATGTATTTGGATATGTTATAATCATAGCAGCAGCAATTGAGCAGAAGCTACAGAACCAAAATTATGAGTAGAGAGTCAGTAAATTCAATATGAAAAAATGAATTCTAGGCTTCTAGCATAAGTGCATAACTATATAACTGCAAGAGAAATTCATGTAAAGCGTGCCATCACTCCCTATTCAATAAAAAATGGTGAAAGATACCTGATCTAGAAGACAAGGCACAAGCTTCATTCCATACTCTGATAGTATGCTCTCAAATTTCTTTCCCTCGAAGCAGCCCAACAAAAGGCATAAACAGTTTAGGAAAAACTTTTGTGTCTCTATACCACCAATCTTGGTGTCAGAACATCCCTGAGGATAGCTTGTTGAATAGTACTGCATCATTTTATCATTACTACTTATTAGCTTCCTGATGGCCCAATAAATTAGCAAAACATTTTAAGAGAAAGAGCAGAAAGCTAGAAGCATTAAAACCAGTAC
>NC_025700.1:5937336-5946006 GCF_000633955.1 Camelina sativa
CCAACAAAAGGCATAAACAGTTTAGGAAAAACTTTTGTGTCTCTATACCACCAATCTTGGTGTCAGAACATCCCTGAGGATAGCTTGTTGAATAGTACTGCATCATTTTATCATTACTACTTATTAGCTTCCTGATGGCCCAATAAATTAGCAAAACATTTTAAGAGAAAGAGCAGAAAGCTAGAAGCATTAAAACCAGTACTGCATCATATTCATGCTATGAGATTCTTACAAACCGCATCAAATTGGAAAACACTTAAACAGAAAGGTAATAAGCAGCCCTTAACCAACATAACATCTACAACTTCTCTCTCTGTATCTTATATACGTTAACCGCGTGTAATAAAAGACTTCACAGCAAATAATCTTACGCATACACCAAGCAGACAAATTCCAAGCAGACTCTACTACTATTGCACATTTTCTATCTTCTTAACAAAGAAAAGAAGTAGAAAAAGGACAAGTGGCATTCACTCAAAGACCTGTTCCACTCGAAGCAGTTTTTTGTCAATATTACTCAACTCAAATCATAGATAACTTATCAATTCAAAATATAGAAATGGATCAGTAAACATACAGAAAAAGACATTGTACAAGGCGCATCAGCTCCTCCAAGTGGTTCCACAGTATACAATTTGCCTTAATGTTTGAATCTTCTGGTAGAAAACTCTGCTTTTTTTTTCTTCTCGCTAATATTAGGTATCTAAGCATGGCTTCGGTTTATTGACCAGAGTATTATCCCTCTTTGCTAAAGCTTTAGTAATTGACAGAAAACAATCAACCGCTGAAACAGAAAGACGAGATGGCACCTAGAATAATTAGTATTGAATAATTAGTAACAAGGATGATTATAATGCTCACCATGCCAAAAAAACCTTGATCGCCAGTATCCTCGCATTCGACTAGACTTCGGATATGCAAACACCATCCAAGAGCTAAAAACCTACCCTCGTTCGTCAAAATGATTCTCGAAAGATGTCTTGAAATGGCTTGAAAGAGAACCTCATCTTGAAACAGCCAATGTAGAAACGGCTTGATCATACCTTTGCTTGCGCTAATGAGAAAGAATCCATCTGGAGTCATCGGACTATAAGCCACATCGATGACAGGACGAGAATGCCCGTCACACACTAACGGAGCACCCTTGTTCTCTTTGTATCTTGTATATTTCCTCCGGTGGTAGTTAAATAACTGCCAATTGAGAATCGATTCAATCTCCTCCTCCGATTCCAATCTCCTACGATTCCAACCGATCCCATCTCATCCGATTGAGAGATTCGCGACAAAGAGAGAGAGAGAGGGAGAGGAAAAAAAGAACACAATCCGGCCCAAAAAAAATTGTTCTCCATTAAATTGAACCAACAATTTAGGGACAGGTCAGAGTCTTTCTTATGTGAAAGTATATAAGAGGAGCTCTTCAATTTTTTTCCATTTTTTGATTTATTTTTCTATCATTTTTCCCTTAAAACCCCACATTAAAACCTCTGTTGGATCTGTAGTAATGTATCTTAATAAAATTGAATAATTAGATTAGAACACCCAACAAAGAAGAGATTTGTCTAATTAATAGACTCAAAAATTCAAAAAGGTAAAGGCCCATACACGAAGCCCAAATTTAGCAAAGTTATTATATCCCACATCGGTGAAAAGCTCTGAACTGATCTAAAATTTTCTCTATATAAATAAACGCATTAGCTATTTTAATGGTTCGTTCGCCCAAAAACATCATCAACATCGCGTTACTATTTTCCAATTTCTTTTTAGGGTTTTTTTAAAAGATGGAAAACGATCCCTACTGTCATGCTCTAGTTAGAAATACGCATGACATGGTTAATGATCCTTCGTGTGATTCAACGTTCTCGTGGAGCGAGAGTGGCAAGAGTTTCATCATCTGGAACCAGACTGAACTTTCGAGAGAGGTTATACCAAAATTCCTTGGGTATGGCTACGACGATATCGGCTTTGGTCAAAATTTCGTACTCTTTGTCAAGTTGCTTGACCGATACGGCTTTAGGGTAGTTGCCACTGACCCATGGGAATTCGCAAACGATAACTTCGTGAGAGATATACCTTATAGTGTTTGGAACATACATAAACGCGAAAGAGGTCATAAACGAAACATTACAAAAGGGAAAGAGCGGCTAAAGCAAATCATGGTTAGGAGGAAACAGAGAAAGAAGATTATGAAGAACCGTACCATCCCGTACTAACTACTGAATTCAATTCCTAGTCAAAACTACAAATAAATATATATTTTTTAATAAACCTAGTATTACTACTACTCTCTCTGATAGAGATGTTTACTATATGTTTGTATGATTGAATCCCTTTTTTAAAAAATTTAAAAGTTGTATGAACAATTTACTTAACAAGGATAGGTGATATGTCCGTGGAGTTAGTAAAGTACTTTGTTTTATCTGGTTTTGATTAAGGATGAAGAAAAATAAACAATTGGTAATATACGAAATTAATTGTTTTTCACTTCCACTGATATGAGAACATCTATGTATCTTGTGAAGAGAGATGACGTTAGCAATGACGTTCATACCTTAAAATTTTAAAAATTAATCACTGTCTGGTTTGATCATCAAGATATTCTTGGATACCAAGAGAAAGCAAATTGGTCTTCTTTATTAATTAGTATTTTATTAGCCATAACCTCATTTATATATAGTTAAATTAATACTCAATCAAGGCAACGAAACAAGAAGAGAAAAAACAGAGGAGTTAGATAACTTTAGAAACAGAGGAGTTGATCCAATTATGACGAAGAAAGAAGAGACTGTGAAGCTTCTAGGGTTTTGGGGAAGCCCTTTTAGTCGTAGAGTCGAGATGGCTCTCAAACTCAAAGGCGTACCTTACGAGTACTTGGAGGAAGACTTGCCAAACAAGACCCCTTTGCTTCTTGAGCTAAACCCGCTTCACAAGAAAGTTCCGGTTCTTGTCCACAATGATAAAGTATTACCCGAGTCACATCTGATTCTCGAATACATCGATCAGACATGGAAGAACAATCCGATTCTTCCTCAAGATCCTTACGAGAAAGCCATGGCTCGGTTCTGGGCCAAGTTCATCGATGAGCAGGTATATATATTGATTTGCGGGTTAAGTGATAAAATATTTAAAATCAGGATCCTATAGTTCTTTTGCTTATAGATTGTTCTTAACTTGCAGATTCTTACACTAGGGTTCAGGTCCCTGGTGAAAGCAGAGAAGGGAAGAGAAGTTGCTATTGGAGAGACTCAAGCAATGCTTATGTTTCTTGAGAAGGAAGTCACTGGAAAAGATTTCTTCGGCGGCAAGACGGTCGGATTCTTGGACATGGTCGCAGGAAGTATGATCCCATTTTGTCTAGCTCGGCTTTGGGAAGGTTTGGGAATTGATATGATTCCAGAGGACACGTTCCCAGAGTTAAACAGATGGATCAAGAATTTGAAGGACGTTGAGGCGGTGAGGGAATGTATTCCTCCAAGAGATAAACAAGTTGAGCGAATGACCAAAATTGCAGACAAAATAATGTCTACCTAAATTAAAGACAACATCATGCTTGCATTGTTTTTTTTATAGACATTATGTATGAAAATTGATATCTTAAAAGCTTTACTGTAACATATTTCATGTAGTACTGTATAATAGAATTATTTACTCAATAATCATATTTAATCTTTGAAAGTATTAGCACTACATTAAAATAAATAACTCGCAAAGGAACGAAATAAGAATAAAATAACTAAAGTGGTGCAGCAATGACTTGATTTATAAAGAGACATAATTATATTAGTAAAACAGCGAACGAACCAGAAAACTAAAGTGAGATGAACAACGGTGTGAGATAATAAAAACCAAAAAGGGAGAGAGAGAGAGAGAGATCTAATGGCGAAGAAAGAAGAGAGTGTGAAGCTTCTAGGGTTTTGGATAAGCCCTTTCAGTCGTAGGGTCGAGATGGCTCTCAAACTCAAAGGCGTACCATACGAGTACTTGGAAGAAGACTTACCCCAAAAGAGCACTTTGCTTCTTGAACTAAATCCGATTCACAAGAAGGTTCCGGTTCTTGTCCACAATGATAAGATATTGTCCGAGTCACATGTGATCCTCGAATACATTGACCAAACATGGAGTAATAATCCAATTCTTCCTCGAGATCCATACGACAAAGCCATTGCTCGATTCTGGGCCAAGTTCGTCGATGAACAGGTAATCTAACTAATTAAAGTAAGTTTTATAATATTGATTGCATATTAAGTGATACTAACACTTATTGACTTATTAGGACTATTTGTAGAATAAAGTATTTTTTTTTCTTATAGCTTGATCTAACTTACAGATCCTACCAGTTGGGTTCATGCCTCTAGTAAAAGCAGAGAAGGGGATAGATGTTGCTATTGAAGAGATCCGAGAACTGATTACGTTTCTTGAAAAAGAAGTTACTGGAAAAGATTTCTTCGGCGGCAAGACGATTGGATTCTTGGACATGGTTGCGGGAAGTATGATCCCGTTTTGTCTGGCTCGGGCTTGGGAATGTATGGGAATTGATATGATTCCAATGGAGACGTTTCCAGAATTAAACAGATGGATCAATAAGTTAAGTGAAGTTGAGATTGTGAGGGAGTGTATACCTCCAAAAGCAAAACATATTGAGCGAATGAACAAAATTATAGAGAGAGTTAAGTCTTCCTAAATTAATGACAACATCATAACTCTGTTCTCCTGAGTTAATTTGTTTCAATGGAGTCCAGATATTTAACACATTTCTTTTGGTGCTTATGTTAAACTAATATGGTATTAGAACAATTTGTTTCCTATCCCTCTTAATTAATTATTTTGCTAAATTGTCTCCTTCTTTGCTTTCTTGACCATTCATTTGCCTCGTGCCGTAGTATTCAACAAAGAACAACAATGTTTTAAACGTTTCTTGATTAATCGTGGAACATAATGTAACTATTATTGAAAGTGACGTCATAGATGACGTGAATATATATTCGAGAAGTCCTTGGATGATACATACGTTGTACTTGTAATTAAGTGTTCCTCACAACTCTTGGAAAAGTATGCTTAACTATTGGAGTCAAAGGGGCCTAAAAAGACTTTTTTTCCGTTTTCCTTTACCTTTTTCTTTTCCTTTTGCCTTTATAATCAAAGCATAATTTACGTTGGAGTATAACGAGTATAAAGAGTTAAATAGGAAAAAAAAAAAAAAAAACAGCGGGAAAGAGATTGATTCAATGGCCGAGAAAGAAGAGGGTGTGAAGCTTATAGGATCGTGGGCAAGCCCATTCAGTCGTAGAGTCGAGATGGCTCTCAAACTCAAAGGCGTGCCATACGATTACTTGGACGAAAACTATTTGGTCGTCAAGAGCCCTTTGCTACTTGAACTCAACCCAATTTACAAAAAAGTGCCTGTTTTGGTCCACAATGGTAATGTACTACTCGAGTCACATCTCATCCTTGAATACATCGACCAAACATGGACAAACAATCCAATTCTACCGGAGAACCCGTACGACAGAGCCATGGCTCGATTCTGGGCCAAATTCGTCGATGAACAAGTAAATTCTTAAAATTAATTCCTTTATTAACTAATTGCATAGGTAATTTCTAGAAACGATATGATAAACAGTTAGAACTAACTGTTACCACAAGTTAAATAGTGAAATCAAGATTCTTATTCCCATTGGTAATGAAGCCACACCTCTCCGTAATAACCATTTCCATTGTATTTGCATGTAAAATTATAATGATCAATATTGTCGCGAATATTTAGTTAAATTATAATGATAGTTAAGAAGTATATTGGTCACGATGCATGTCNATGCATGTCAAAAAAAAAAAAAAAAGTACAGTATATCAGAATAGTTTTGGAAAAAATGTAAACAGAAAAAATAATACAAAAATGAATTATATTCAATAATTACTATTGTAAGAATAAAAGACCTATATAATTATTTCTCCAACTTCCAAAGGTAAAGAAACAGAGTTCTCAAGTCTAGTAGAAACAGAGACCGAAAGGAAAACTAATACTTAAAAGAATGACAGAAAAATATAAAGAAACTTTCTCAAGGAAAGAAAAGGTATTTGCAAGAATAGTAAATAAATTAATTTTTGGATATAACTAGAAACGTATATCTAAGACAGAATAAAATCAAACAAAAAGGAGAAATTTCTCGAACGTTGAGTATTATTATTATTATTTACAAAGTTGGTATTGTTTGAGGAAAAAGAAAAGTAGTATATTTGAATTTATGGAGAGATGACAACGTGTTCACGGTTCATTGGATACAAGCAGCGATATTCACTAAGAGAAGGCAAAATGGTATTTTCTTCATATATTAGTCAAACACGAGAACGGAACCACAAAAACAAAACTACTCTAGTCAAAAAAGGAAGGATGTAACGCCTAGAGAACAGAACCATATAAACTGCATACGTGAACCGATCAATAATAATTCACGAGAACAACAGTTACAAAACCACATAAACTAGTCAAAGAAGAATATAGAGTTACATTAACAAAACAAAACAAAAAGTTAGAGAGTGAGAGAGAGAGAGAGGTGCAATGGCAGATATTGGAGAGGATGTGAAGCTTCTAGGTTTTTGGGCAAGTCCTTTTACTCGTAGAGTCGAGATGGCTCTCAAACTCAAAGGCGTACCATATGAGTACTTGGAGCAAGATATAGTGAACAAGAGCCCTTTGCTTCTCCAGCTAAATCCGGTTTACAAGAAGGTTCCGGTTTTTATCCACAACGGTAAACACATACCCGAGTCACATCTGATCCTCGAATATATCGACCAAACATGGAAGCAAAATCCAATTCTTCCTCAAGATCCTTACGAGAAAGCCATGGCTTTATTTTGGGCCAAGTTCGTTGATGAACAGGTAAACCTTATATATCAATTTGCTTAGGTGATTTCTAGAAATTCTTAGTACTTTTGTGATGAAACGTTGTGATGAAACGGTTTTCATATATTCTTGTAGGTCGGACCAGGAGCGTTCAAGGATGTGATAAAAGCAGAGAAGGGAATAGAGGTTGCAATCGAGGAGGCTCGAGAACTCTTTACTTTTCTTGAGAAGGAAGTCACCGGAAAAGATTTCTTCGGCGGCAAGACGATCGGATTCTTGGACTTGGTCGCAGGAAGTATGATTCCGTTTTGTATAGCTCGAAGTTGGGAAGGTATGGGAATTGATATGATTCCGGAAGAAAAGTTTCCAGAACTGAACAGATGGATCAAGAATATGAAAGAAAATGAGATTGTGAGGGAATGTATTCCTCCCAGAGAGAAACAGATTGAGCACATGAAGAAAGTTGCAGAACGGATCAAATCAGCCTAATTAATAGAAATCAACTATACTCTTCAATCGATCGATAGATGTTAACTATATGTTTCATGTTTGTATAATCTCGTTAAATAAAAAATGTATGAATAACGTAATCATTTCTTTTACTAAATTCTAATATCATATTAATTACTATATATGAATGTTATATATTTGAATGTTGTATTATTCAGTTTCTTACAAATCTTAGAAGTTAGTTTGGGAATTGGTTTCCAGTTTCGACACGCAAAAAGTTGTCTAAACAGTGAAAACTACCACGTACGGACATCACATGTGTGGGTGTGGCGTGTGGGTCTAACCAATCGGTTACCTGTTTTTTGAAATCAATTCAATTCGGCAGGATTTTTTAATCATGTTCGGTTTGTCGAACCAATCTGTTAACTGATTTTTCTTAACCAAAGCTAAAGCAAATTTACACTGAAGCATTTTTTCCGACTTGATTTAACTGAATTAACCAGTTTTACCAGATTTTAACTGTCAAAACCAAAAAAAAATAATTAGTTTCGACAAAAAAAGTTTCAACCAAAAGAAACCGAGATCTGAACCAAACCAAACAGGTTATTCACTTGACTAATTTCTATAAGCAAAATAAATTGGAAACCAAATCAACCGGATCGGTTGGTTTTATTAACCGAACTCGCAGCCTACTAGAAATAATCACCGACACTTAACAGATAGTTACTAACTAAAGCAAGAATTTGCTAGAGCCTAGAGCCTAGACGTTATGTGGCGACTGGTGAGCAAAATCAGCGAAGAAGTACGTAGATGGAGGAAATGGCAAAACCTAGTGCAACTAGTAACAGTTTTAATGAAAATGTGATAAGATAAAATAAACATCAAATAATAGACAAATAATAATTGTTTATAACACTATTTTTTTATTCTTATTATTATCTAAGCTCATCGGAGTCTATAGAGTTGGTTGTTTTCATGAGCATCAATAACCAACGAGAATGACAAACTATTTTCAGAGCTGTTAATGTTTCATACCAAGGGTGGACGTACGTTACGGTAAACCGGGGCACTTGCCACGGTTAAATTTTTCAGATTAATGTTATTTTACATGAGTTTTTAAGTATGTCTCTGCTAAAATATTTTTTATTACCCCCATTACCCTATTTTCTTCTTAGATATACTTTTTGTGTTGTGTATAATATTAAAATATTCTACAAAAATAATACAAAAACTTAATTTTGTTTATATTTCCTATGTTAACAAGCCCATATTCTATTAATAAAACAAAATTTTGTTACTTATATTAACTTGAAACTAATCAAATATTTTTAACTGATATAATTTTATTTAAAAAAATAATAAATAATAATTTAATATTATTG
>NC_025700.1:5946440-5980280 GCF_000633955.1 Camelina sativa
ATTACCCTATTTTCTTCTTAGATATACTTTTTGTGTTGTGTATAATATTAAAATATCCTACAAATACAATACAAAAACTTAATTTTGTTTATATTTCCTATGTTAACAAGCCCATATTCTATTAATAAAACAAAATTTTGTTACTTATATTAACTTGAAACTAATCAAATATTTTTAACTGATATAATTTTATTTAAAAAAATAATAAATAATAATTTAATATTATTATCCCGGATAAAAACTTAATTTAATATTATTTCCTTATTCGTCAATTTTAAGAGAGTTTTTAGGTTTTTTTTTTTTTTTTTTTTTGTGTGCCAAATATTCATACTGTAACACCTTAAGAAAAAAAAACAAAAATGATAAAACACAAATTAAGACTCACCACAAATAAATCTTAAAAGATAAAATCGATTTTAGTNTTTTTTTTTTTTTTTTTTTTTGCACTTAACGCAAATTACGCAATTAAACATAATTTAGCGTATTAGTAAATTTATTTACGTTCGTGCTCTTGAACTAAGATTAGAGTAAGACCAAAACATTTCTTGTTCCAATGGAGTGAACTAAATATATAATCCGATTTTTTTCAGGCTTATATATCTAGCTCTTAATTATGCCTTTTCTTAAGGATCGGACCGGTGTTTAACATTTGGCATTGGTCCTAAACTCCTAATAAATATAGTTAGTTTCACTCGGCTTTAGGGATGGCAAGAGTTATTATTATTATTATTATTTTTGGTCAACTGATTTATATTAATTTTAATGATCGGATAACCTTTAAATACAGGGTCTTACACCTAGCTTTTCCAAAACACCAAAACCTGCACCCATTCACAATTAGACAACTCCTAAATTAGCCAAAACCAGTTGAGAAAACCTGGTTTTTACAAAAGAATGGTTAATCACTAAAACCATTTGGGCGACAAAACACCAAAAAACTATCATGAAGAGGATACAACCCTCTCTGGGATGGCAAGAGTTAAAAGAGCTAAAACTTAAGACCCCATCTCCTCGGCTCCTCCTATAAAAAATATCTAAAGTGAACGTTACAAAAACGTTCTAAAGTCTCAACATCTATCGCCTTCTAGAATCTTCGCATTTACATCTCATAACCCACCAGAAAACGGCAATTTTGTCGTCGTTTTACCACAAGACCACTAAAACCCTAAGCCTATATAAATCTAAGCTAAAAGCACCACCGATAAGTCTTCAAAGCCAAAACAAAAAAAATAACATTGCTAAGAAGGCAGAAAGCACAAAAACAGAGCGAGAGAGAGAGAGACCTAATGGCGGAGACAGAAGAAGTGAAGCTTTTGGGGATATGGGCGAGCCCTTTTAGCCGGCGGATCGAGATGGCTCTCAAACTCAAGGGCATAAAGTACGATTACGTGGAAGAGAAGCTGGAGAACAAAAGCTCTTTGCTTCTTGCTCTTAACCCTGTCCACAAGAAGGTACCTGTTCTTGTTCACAATGGTAAAACCATTCTCGAGTCTCTAGTAATTCTTGAATACATCGATGAGACTTGGCCTCACAACCCAATTCTCCCTCAAGATCCTTACGAAAGATCCAAAGCTCGGTTCTTTGCTAAACTCATCGATGAACAGGTATGTATATATACACACACTCTCTTCACTTACTCCGGTTTTGTAATTAAATTGATTTAATATTAGCGATTTTAAAAGTGGAGGTCAAATAATAAAAAATTGGTAATACTTTAATCAGTTGAAATCCAAAAAAAAAAGTATAATTATTTATTAGAATTAGAGACTAAAAAACTATTGTTGTTGTTTCTCTGACAATAGATTATAAATGTGGGTTTTGTATCAATGGCAAAAGCGGATGAGAAAGGAAGAGAAGTGTTGGCCGAGCAGGCAAGAGAACTGATTATGTATCTTGAGAAAGAACTTGTCGGAAAAGATTACTTCGGCGGCAAGAGTGTCGGATTCTTGGATTTAGTCGCCGGAAGTATGATCCCGTTTTGTTTGGAGAGAGGTTGGGAAGGAATAGGATTGGAAGTGATTACAGAGGAGAAGTTTCCAGAGTACAATAGATGGGTGAAGAATCTGGAGAAGGTTGAGATTGTTAGAGATTGTATTCCTCCAAGAGAGAAACATGTTGAACACATGAACTACATGGCAGAGAGAGTAAGATCTTCTTAATTCGAGGAGGAAACAAATCATCTTCTTAAGTCATTTGATCAGTCCGATGTTGTAATTTAAGTCTTTGATTATCACATGCATGTTTCAATGTTTTTAATTAAGATGATATCGTTGTTATTGTTCTGTTATATATTATGTGGCTAAGACTTAAGAGGGTGAAGATTGATCAACCTTATCCTTTTAATTAGACAAGTTTGGTCCCATGTCCCTTGTCCCAAACTACGACAGATTGCGAAAATTCAATCCTGAGACGGTCCTATTAATTTAGAAGCGTGAAGCATATATACACTAATGACATTATATATTTTATTTTGATACTTTAAATACATGTATAAATTTATTTTCTGAGATTAGTTAATAATGTCAAAATTTAATTAAATTATATATATATATATATATATATATATTTAAAGTAAACTACTATTGTAGAAATAATTAAAATATTACATGATGAGAAAGAGCATAGATGTCATATATATATATATATGGTATAATTTTAAAAATTAATATCATTCAATATGAATTATTTGTAGATTTGATAATATATAATATATTTTTAAATTAATAATAATAAAGTTTTTCTTTTAAAATAGAAAGAATTAAAACGAATGAATAAGAAGAAAAGATAACAAAGCAACAACAAAATCAAAGATTGGTTGGGAGGTGGCAGTACGTGGCACCTAACATCCTTACGTATTTCACACCAATATATAGGTTAACCTCAAGGCTGTATAATTACTTTCCAGTATTATTGCCCCATATTATTTTGATAGGGGAAATTTTATCATCCTCTCTTAAGTACGTAATCTACAAAACAGTACCTCTAGAAGATATGAAAGACTTTGGTCACTTCTCCCAGAATATGACAAAAATATGGTGGATTTGCGACTATCCTATATCTTAACATTTCCATCACAAAATTTTATAATAGAAGTAAAATTATTTTTTCACTGTATAACAACAGTTACAAGCACATCGCAATTTTTCATAATCTTAAAAATGAAGATTATGAAAAATTTAAAATGAATTTTGTGCCAGCTTTTAAGAAAATTACTCTTTTTTGTTCAAAAGAGAAAATTACTCACAACTGCGAATATAAGATAGATGTATATGGCGTTACTTTTGGCTTGAGAACCGAGCAAAAATATGGATAAAGATGTTTATTTATATGTATTCAATTTTCAACAATACCTACGTACGTCTCACTAAGTGAGATCGTACAGAAAAATTCCACTTTCTAGCATAGTAGTGTCATTTTGAAAATTTGGTTGACTGAGTGATATGCATGAGAAAAATATAAAACAGGTTTTGCATGGTCAAACTATATGAGAACAAAACAATAGTGTGAACAAATTCATTTCGACATCTTAAAATTTATTATTCTGTGCTTTACAAGAAATTATTATATATTCTAGCACATATTGTTATTATTATTTGTATGCCTTTAATAACATACTTCTAAAATAAACTTGTAATAGTTTTAATTTAAATATTTTGACTCATATGTAGGAAGCATGCATTTTAGATTGTTGATGTTAGGAAGAATGCATTTTAGACTGTTGATATTTTTCCATCCACAAAAATATAATAATATCAAGTTTCACGGACACGTATGAAAAGGGAATTACAAATCCATTAAACAACTTTTGTTTTTTTCTTAGAATATACAACAATTATATATCTTTAAATATACATCTATTTTTGAAAGGAATCATTTATTAAGTTTAAGGTATATATTTCTAAATAAATAAAATTTTCTCCAAATTAAAAGGAAAATTTTGAATACTTACATATACTATACTATAAGAAATTCTAAATCTAAAGCAAATTTAATAAGAAATTCTAAATCTACAGCAAACTTTTATATTTACATATACTATATTTATTAATAAGAAATTTGAAATCTATAACTCTAGTTAATAGTTATTTTAACCAAGTTTTGAGTATAAGTTAAATATTTTTCTTACTAAATTATTAATTTAAAATAAATATGGTGGATACGTTGGTAGAGGTGCTCTAAGAAAAAATCAACAGTTAAAAAAAATTGATAATGTAGAAAAATAATTAAACAAAATATAGTCGACTCTTTTTAATATAAATCAATAAATAAAAATATTAAGTTGACAGAAATAAAATATAAGTCGATAATTCAAAAAATCAACAAAATTACTAAGTGTGAAACATTTACTTATAATATTTGAAATAGGAGTGAACTTAACATTAATATTTGCACAATAACTGTATTTTTGATGACCAAACAAAAGTGTATATACTAAAAATAAATTCAATCATAAATAGTTATACACTATATGTCAGAATCTTCCCAACACTCGTGGTTCGAGATCTTCTCCATAGGTGGATAAGGCTACAATACCTTAGTTCATGAGAATCACCGCGCAAATCAAAACTACCAAAGTTGGAACGTAAGATTTTATACTTCATGCTCTTGTTCTTTCCAAGACAGTAGTTATCAAATGTTGACAGATCGTCTCTCATAATCACTCTATGATTTTCCTCAATATTATTCTAAACAAGAATTTTAACATGAGGATGTAATATATGGTTGAGGGGTGAATTAGAGGTGATTATAAGCCCATCACACTAAGAAATATTTCAGAAGATCCTATCTTTCAGAGTCTTCATTACTATGTAGTTCAAGGACGTTGGAGTCTCAAGCTCAACCATCCAAGCATATTCTTTCTTTGCGTGAAGAAACATAGGCCTAGTGCAGGTGAAATGAGAGTGAATAAACTGACTATCCTGAATAATAGATTGCCAAAGCTTTGACACAACACTGCAACGGACAAGAGTTTTGAGTGGCACAAACACTAACAATGTCTCAATGTTGTCTTTTGGAAGTTGTGGTACTTCAGACGCTTCAAGTGACCTCGGACCAGCATTAATCGAACTGTATGGACTTCTTTTTTCCAGGATCTGTATTGAGAAATGAAAGCATCCACATTGAGTTTCACTTGTTTCAAAAATTTTTTAAAGAAAAACAGGGAAGGAGAAGAGTACAGTACCTTCACCACTTGAGATGACGACATTGGAGCTTCAGGGAAATGCTCTCCACCAGCATCAATGTTCATGAAACTGTGGTACAAGTAGTGAACCAACAACAAAAAAACAGATATCACCCAAACACATGTATAAGACAGTTCAATAAATATTTTCTTGGAAGCAAAATCGCAAGAGTCAGAAGAGGAAATTACCAAGAACAGCTCCCGATTTGGCCTTCTTTCGAATTTGAAACCATAATCATTGGAATATAACCCTTTTGGTGCAGATTCGACTTCTTAATCATAGAACAGCTATGTCTAGAGTCATCATAATCGTCTTCGTCCTCTACAATATACTGAGAATTTAGCTCTTCCAAGAAACGATTCACGGCGGCAACATTCCAATCGAAGCCAATTAATTTTGGTAAGTAACTATATATACATATTTTTGTCGACGGTAAGTAACTATATATACATATTTTTGTCGACGGTAAGTAACTATATATACATATTTTTGTCGACGGTAAGTAACTATATCTAAACTATAGAAATAATCCACTATTTTTTATTTTATCAATGTATATAGCGCCTCTCTAACCAAAACTGAGAAACCAAGGTAAAAGCCATTATGTTAATTTATATACTAATAATTTGGCCAAATGGGTGCAAAATAAAGAGAACCCCATTTTCTTTTCTTTTTTTTGGAAATTAAACCTCTTATATGCTGTATCTTGTAATTAACCAAGCTCATATTGTTCTTGAAGTATTTGTTCTCCAAGCTATATGTCTTGCAAACACATCATTAATTGGTTAATTAAGAAAGTGGATAGATAACGGATCCTCTCATATGTGCCTAGACCCAGTCAGGTGAAGTGCACACGTTAATCTCTTTTACAATCAGATTTGTGGAACAAATTTCTCTGATCTCTATTTTACTCTTTGTATACTGATGGTTGCATGTTGGGTTAACCCATCTTCTGTGTTTCGATTTGAACTTTTTAGCATAAGTTTTCTTTGGTTGAATAAATTTTACAATCATTAGAAAAAAACAAAAAAAAAAAAAGGGGAGAAGAATTCTATCCACGTGTTAAGACTTTTTGAAACAGAGTACACAATAGAATGTTGTCTTCCGAGAGTGCTGTGAACGAAAAAAGACATCAAAATGTCGACGTTTTTGCTCCGGATCGGACGACCATACATAATAACATCTATACTCACTACAAAGAAAAGCTTAAATTAAATCACTTAAATTGAATCATAAAACTAAGTGATACAAATTTAAATTACTTATTTATAATTGATACAAAAATTAAAAATGTAACATCATTTGCTGATAACCGATGCCGTTTTAATTTGTGTGGGCATCAATTGATTAAAACTGATGTAAATAAAAATTAATTTGTATCACTTTTACATATTGATATAAATGTATAAATTTACATCACTTAAATAATTGATTTATTTATAAATTTATATTAACATCACTTAAGAAAATGATATATGACTTACATCACTATTTAGTGATACTGATAAATATACTAATTACATAAGAAAAAAAATTGTATCGGTTCTTATAAAACTGGTAATTTAGCATCATTTTTTATGGCTTGACATCACTTTTTTTTTATAATTGCCGAACCAAAAAAAAATCCTTTTCTTTACTTTATAATTATTTTTAAAAATTTTATCTCCCTAATTTACTATTTTGTTGGAAACAGAATATCCATTTTCCCACGATTAAGTGAATCAAATTACAATTTTTCCTAAAAAATAGAATTCTAACTTCTCCTAAATATCTCTAGAAATCTACGTTACCTTTGCACTATTTAATCCTAATAGTTTTTTATTCCTCTTTAATATAACTTCTTCGGTTCTTCTTCTTCATTTCATATTTTTCTTTCTTTTATCAATATACTGTACTTTATTATAACTTTGTAGTGATTTGTCCTTTGTATGCCATCCAAATGCACCCGAGAAGAACAAAACCCCAAAACAATAGAACATAAAACCATGTCATCAAGTCGCCGTGAGGAATTGTTGGAGGTGAAGAAGTTGGAGTCGGCAGTTCTCGGTTTATCCCTAATTAAGAAGATCGTAGAAGACATCCCAAACAAATGTCAATGGTGTAAAATTCTCAGTCTAAGGTGTTCCATTTCACAAAGCTTTTGTTACCAAGACGTTGAAGAAGGGTGAGAGAGACTGTGAGAAGGATAAAAACATAAAGCACAATGTAAATATCTTTTAGATGATGTCAATTAATATTTCTAGATTATGAGGCTTAGAAGGAGCTGAGCTGGCGTGATGGAGATAGAGACAATGTCTCTGTGATTCATCATTGATGGAAAAGATTCAAAGGATTTTCAACATGAGATTCAAGGTTATGGTGAATTAATTATTGAAAATTGCAAAATTATTATATAAATTTAAAACGATGTATCCATGTTTTCTATGAAATTTAATCTTTAATATTATTTTATTTATAATTATTGATTATTGAAAACTGCAAAATTATTATAATTAGTTTTGAAACTGACACAAAATTTATCGATTAATTATATTTGATTTAAAAATTTAATTGTAAAATATACAATTACTTGAATCATTTATTAAAACTGATATTATAGTATTAACATCAGCTATTTAAAATTGACATAAATATTTAACATCACTTACTCTAACCGAAACAAATACTAAAATCATTTATATTAACTGATGCAAAATTAGTATAATTTTTTGTAATTGATATATAATAACTTCAATTACAATAATCGATACAAATATTTGTTTCAACCGATTCAAATTATTTGCATCAACCAAATGTAAATCATTCATTAAAGTGATGCAGATTATTTTTGCATCATTTAAATATGATGCAAAAATATAAAATAAATGATGTAATATCACACTTTTTTGTAGTGACTATTAAATGGGAAGCACACTTAGGGATTTAAAAAAAAAACATAACATATATCCATGTTGCCAAACAGACCTACTTGCATAAAAAAAAAGTTAAACTTCCCTAAAACAATGGTAACAACTATTAAAGAAATAAATGATTAACTTTTTTTTTATAATTGGTTATAGATTTCGTATACATATTTTGATATGGATATAAATCATAAATAATTAATTTTGAATATATTAAGTTTTCCAAATATTTTTCTAAATTAAATATTAATCTAATGATTTTCTCATTAAATTTAATTAGAACATACCGTCACTATAAAAAAAATAAAACCAACAAAATTACAAAATAAAATTTAAAATATTATAAGAAAAACGAAATTATTTCAATTAATAATTTCTTGAATTTATATAGTTATTAAAATTTTATAAAATAATAAGAGATTTCTGCAATTCATAACATACCAAAAATGTAAGTTATTATTTAACAAAATTTCCATCACAAATGAATCTAATTAATTTCGAATTGTATTTATGAAAATAACTTAACTTAAATATAAATATAACAAACCTTGAAATAAAATCAGTAATTATTTATCAAATTTCTAAAATTTAGGGATTATTTCTAAAACTAACCATATATATTTACTCTCATCGGTTTAATAAGAAAATCTAGACAATTAATTCAAAATTCAAATCTAATTATCCATATAGATTCAAACATATTTTATATGCATTAACTGAAAAATAAATAAGTTTTTAAAAGATTTTATATAGATTTTTTAGTTTTCAACGTAAAGGTAAAAATGTTTACTCTTTCAAGCTTTATATATAGAGTAATCGACCTAACATTCATATATCAATATCATATACACCACTCTAGCACTATTTTTGTTTGTATCTCTTTGTTTCTGCAAAAAAAAAAAAAAAAGTGTCTCATGTATTAGGTTTATGATTCTATGTCGAGTTTATGATTTATGATTCTTATGATTTGTTAAATTTATAATTTTCTGTTGTGTATATAAGTATATACAAATCAAGATTTTTTTTTGAAAGCATACATTTTTCTATCCAGAGATTGTATATAAGGGAGAATTGTGGTATGAACGGGTGTTCATCCAATTGACATAGCATCTGCAAAATAAGAAAATTACATTTGATTGCTTAAAAAAAGTCCACATTTTTTATATGAACCCGGTAAGTCACAAAATACTATATTAGTGTTTGTTTTCTTCAGTTTTTCTATAGATTTATTTAAGAAACCTTTGTAGGAAATTCTTATTAGAGTATTTAGTTGAGCTTTGCATTAACTTTTGAAACCAACAAGGGGTACATATACATAAACTATATAAGTACAATTAATCTTCCATGACTATATTGTAATCAGTTGTATGTATTAAATTATATTATTTTCTTATTTTTCCAAATATATGATGTTAACAGTTTTTATTAAAATGGCACTATAACTTGGGATGTATATGGAAAAGAAAATAAAAAACACACATGACAGTACAATTTTATAACATGAGCACCTTGAAATTTTTTTATAGTCTTTTAAGTCATGGTTACCTTGAATTCCTAACGAAATTTTCAAGGTAACGATGACTCATAGTATAAAAATTTCTAATCCAAATCTTAAAGTACTGATTAACACTCAAACACCCAAATATTCATAAATCAAAACCACAAAATTTTGGGTTAATGACGTTATACTATATAAATATGTTTACACATACTTTTTTTCTTTTTGGTAAGGATATGTTTACACATACTAAATAAATGATTCTTACTATTTTCAATTGAACTAGCATAAGTTCAAAATAAAATTAAAATAAAAATACATAAAATATGTTCTGTAACAGTTAAAAATATTAAAAAAAAAACATAATCTAATATAGGTGAAATATATATAAAATAGTAAGAATAAAGAAGTCAATTAATTTTGCAATATTTTTATTAAAACATATGATATATAGATATACTATGAATTATATTTATGTTTATTTCATACGTGAGTTCGAGAATTTATGTATTCGTCAGGTCCCCTCCCGTTTTCAATCGGAAATTTGTCTTATATCCGGAATGTCCCATATTGGTAATGCTTTCTGTTATGCAAAGAAAAATTGAGAACGGGTGTAGGACATAATGGAACATGACAAAACACAAAGAGAGTTACGACAATCTCTAAATATTTGTATATGTTTCAAACGGGTTTTCATCATTGTTAGCGGTTATATATCCAATTTGATAGTTCACAAATTTAATAGAAGCTAACCAATCATTTGTTTGATTTAGTTTGTTACCAGTCCAACCGTTATGTTGTTTCAAATTTTAAGATACTGGAGAAATCGTTATTATTTAAAAATTTCAAACATTAATAAAGCAAACCAAATATCAAACTAAAATCTCAATTAGTATAAGTTTAATTATATATACAAAATTAATTTTGTTTATAAACATAACTCCGCACGTATGTGCTGGTCGGAACCTAGTATTCATTAGTTCACACTTATCCTAAACACATTCATTATTGAATTTGAATATATAGCATTTCCAGTCACTACAACATAAAAATTGATAAAAGATGGAGTCTTCAAGGTATGATTGCTCTCGTGACCGGTGGCACTAAAGGCATCGGGTCAGTCCTCATCTTATATCCTCTTTTATTGTTTTGTGATATTCAATTATGAAAGAACTAACGATACATGTTTGCCTGTGAGATCATGAACAGGGAAGCTGTGGTGGAGGATCGCTATATGTTGGGAGCAAGAGTCCACACATGTGCCAGAGACGAAACTCAACTTTAAGAACGCTTACGTAAATGGCAAGCAAAAGGGTTTCAGGTCACCACTTCTGTCTGCGACGTTTCTTCTCGTGAGCAATGACAAATATTATAGAAATGGATCATAGTATATTGAGTTGTCTTTCATAAGATTGAAGCATACATATATATATATATATAGTGATTAGCTTTAACATATTGCTAAAGCAACATAATGTAAACTTTCCTAAACACATAAGGAAATAGCTTGCTCAAGAAGTAATATAAAGATCTAGACTATTCGTTTCACTTCATTAACGGATTTTACGGTCCATATTACTTGGTCCGCAAGATACACATCTTGCTTCCCTAATAAGCAACAAGAGAAACTCATGGAAACTGTTTCATCACTCTTCCAAGGAAAACTCAACATTTTCGTACGTCTACATATATAAGCTTCTCCGCCTAAGGCTTGTGATCTACAAGAACTATATATATATATAAAGGTGAACTTCTCAACATTTTCGTCGTCTACATATATAAGCTTCTCCGCCTCAAACTTGTGATCTACAAGAACCAAAACATATATGGTGAACTTCTAACAGAATATTATGGAAACGCCATACTGTATATACGTGAATAATGTGGGTGTACTTCGTGAGAAGCCAATAACAGAATATGTGTAAGAAGATTTCTCTTTCCACATCTCCACAAATTTGGAAGCTGCTTTCTTTCACATCCTCTTCTTAAAGGCTTCAGGATTTGGAAGCATCGTCTATATAACTTTTGTTTATTTGGATATGTCCTAATCGTCACCTCAGCCGAGCAGCTTGGACACTTAATTTAGAACCTATGGAGTTTATAAATCTCCTAAGTACGTCTCACCAATGACTTCTTCTCCTGAGTTGTAAACTGGTTTCAGAGAAAAGCAACAAAAAGGATTTTCAGCTCTATAGTTTTCGAACATTCAAGATTTTGTGTAACTGCAAAAACAAATCTATATAATATCGTGTCTGAATCAGATATGAAGTTAAAATCACAAAATCTGATTATCTTGAAAGTCAGATCCTTCCTTCAAACCAATTTTGTGCTAAACAGTATTATCCCTTATGTATTTCGGTACCAAAGAAGACATGTTCATAAAAGTATTAGATAATTGTAAGTAAAAAACGAGACTTCAAGATTAAAAAAAAAAAAAAAAGGCCATAAGTATTATTATCGGTTAAAAAAATCACCATATGAAAACGCCTTAAGAAAAGAACAACAGCATATGCTACTTTTCTTCTTATTCTTCATGTCTTCTGTCTCTTGGAACCCGCAGTTTTACTTTCTCTAATTTGATTTAGCATTACTCGAACAAGAACGAAATTTACGGATAGCCAGCCACAACTCCCTCAGGGTGATAATATTCCAGTTCCTGCATGACAAGGAAAAGAGAACAATTATTGGGTCAAACTAAGGCAAAACATAACTATATGGAAAGAGTTTGCTGAATCAAATAGAGTATATAAATATAAATATATAGCTTGGCTAGAACGCTTACTTCAATTGCATGTCCATTACTCTCGAGATGGCTGGTGAAATTCCCAAAGCCTAGGAGACCAAGAAGGCATGCTGATCAATAGAAGGTAGATTCAGCCATTCTATTACACTCCCCGTCCTCCTCAAGTGCCCCTGGATTTAAATACATTGCATCTGCCCGGATGCTTGACAGTAAGTTTTCCCAGGGGTAGCACCCTGGACACTCTCTCATGGTGGTGGGAGGTGGCTTAATCTGAGGATCAAGTTTAGAAATTGGCCCAAGAATGTTGTATTTAAACGATTGCTGCTCAAGAAAATAACCGAAGATCTGCTGAAGAGATATGACCATTAGATTAGCCGGAGGTGGATTATGCCATGTCCACGCCATCAAACTAGACAAAATAGATTTGAAATCTGTTTCAGCAAAGAAAAGAACTCAATCAATTAAGACTCTATATATAGTATAATATAAACCCTAAACTTGAAAGACAAGAAATATTAACCTGTTGGGACGTGATGAAGGTGGATCCCAGTGGAAGCGAGGTCTTTGAGGACGTCAAAAGAGACTTCTGATAGTATACCAATGGCAGTGATGGTGAGAGGACCACAGTAGCCTAATTTCTTCAACTCCCGTCTTATAAACGGACCGACCAGACGAGCGTCAATTTCAGGGGGGAGAGGACACCTCGTGATGTCCCACCAGACCGATGTTACACCCTCACCCTGCCCCTTCCTCGCCGCATTAAGTTGCAACATGTCGGAGAAAGGTTGTATTGTATGAAGAAGATTAATCAATTAAAGATGGAGAATCAGAATTTAGGGACTGACTCTTGTGGGTCAAGATACCTGCGGCAATAAAGAAGAAGAAGAAGAATGTTCTCTTTTACAATTGTATTTATAGATCTTTTGGATAAAAAACAAAAACAAAAATATTATTATCTATATATACATTTTTGAAGTACATTTTGGGTTTTACCCTTTTATTTGTACTTATTTAAATTGTTATTTTGCAATATTGATCCCTAAACAATTTAAAAATCAATCACCAAAATCAAAGAAATCGACTAAAAACATAATATTTTATTGCCATTAGATCAACAACATATCTATAAGTTTAATATAATCTCTCAAACTTTTAATGATACACAACCAATTTTCTAAAACAAAATAATACACAATCTCTACATAATAAATTATTCCAAAAATCGAATGCATAATCCTCAGCCTATTAAATTCATATTTGCAAAATGTCCAAGTTTGGTCCAAATTCATATCTTAAACTTGCTCAGCAAGATTTTCTAGATTTCGACCAAACTTAATCCTAACCATCCACTACCTATATAAATTAGTTTGTCAATAGATCAATGTATTCGGCCTACACAGTCGTCTGTGTACTTATTATGTGTTCTAGGTTTGTAAATTTCTCTCCCTGTTTCTTATTATGTGTTCTAGGTTTTGATCATTCTTTTTTAGTTTAAATCATTCTTTTTTTATATACAGATTTGATCATTTGAACCAAGTCCATTTCGGGTTGGTCATCCTCAACATTTTGCTTTTATGATAAAGATGTTAATCTAGCAAAAAAAGCAATAGCTTCATTGAGCCTTTCAATAGCTTATATGTTTCTAGATTATTAACAATGAAAGAGAATGACTTTTGAGTTTATTTTCATTTACTAATTTGTTTTTTACTTCTGTGCAGTATTACTTGATTTCCTCAATTAAAAAACTCAATTTGACAACATGACGTCCGACCTATCTATAAACAAAGGCAACTGATTTTTACTAGGTATATCATACTAAAGCCTTTGTTGGTTATTTTTACAGGTATAATTTGTATTCATTAAATAAATATTTCAGCTTTTTAACACTAAAAATCCTTTTTCACCGAGTAAGTTGTTATATTTCATGTGATTCGACAAGGTATCTCTGATAAATAATATTTTCAATTTGAAATTGACATCTCTATATTATGAAATATCTATTGATTCTCCATAATCTCTAACCGTGTCTTTGGAGCTCTCCAAAACAGTACATTCATCGGTTTTAATTTTTCATATAATTTGTTTTTAAAAAATATCAAGCGGATGATAAGGAAAATACTGGAATTTCTATAAAAAAAAATGAAACAACAATATCTTGTCATATTTTGTTTAAAATTTTAAATCTTCTACAATCAAATCAAATCTTAATTATTGTTACCAAAACTGCTTACTAAATATGTAGGAAATATATATACTTAAATTTCCTATATTTAATTAGGAAATTACTATATATACCATAACTTATTTATGTATTTATTTCCAGAAAATATCATAATCGCACGATTATAATATTAACTAAATATATTGACAAAAAAAAGAATATTAACTAAAATTTTATCATTTATTTTACCTCTCAACAATATTTATCCGAATATAAGAAATCGGATCTGCAAACAAATAAATGCCATAAATTTTGCTTTAATTGTTATACATATATTCGAAAGAAAAAACTTATAAAAACTAATTAACTCTGCTTAACTTCCTATAAAGAAAATAAATTTGCGGCTTCACTACAACTAGCCTTAACTTATCCCATGTTTGTTAGTTTTTGGATGTTTATTTTTTCTGCTCATGTTTATAAAATGAGAGAAAAAGATATAGAATTCTAAACTTTGCCTTAATATACATTAATCAAGAAAAACTAATGATTAAATAGTGATTTAAAAGTTTTTATCTGGTTTATTTTGGTTCTTCAGACTAACTATATAACTATACCAGATATAAGAAAAAATTAAACTTTATAATGTTATGAAAATTAAACTTATAAAAATTTAAAAATATTACAGGACAGGATTAGATGATGAGACAAGTTCAGATCACTATTAATAATTTGAAATATCATTACCTCAGTGCTACAATACAAAAATAAGTTAAGAAATAATTATGTAAAATGATTACATAACAGTCATACAATCTTAAGCATTACACAAAATTAAAAATTAATAAAAAATAAAATTTAAAATTTGAATTTTTAGTTTAAAAAAATAGTCCCGCAGTACACCGCGGGTTAAAATCTAGTGCTACTGATTTTACTGGTAATTTTCCCAAAAAAAAAAAAGAAAGACAAATATGTTATGGAAAAACCAATACTATAAAAAAAAAAAGAAATTTGCTAAATATATCCCAATTCAATGCTCTAATCTATTTAAGTTTAGGTCATAAGAACATTCACTTTTAGGGAAAAAAAATTAGTTAGGATAAACAAAATTGTTCATCCAATGTTGAAAAAAAAAACCAAAATATATTTATTGGTAATTTTCCAAAAGAGAAAACAAATTGTACTATGAAAAAAACTATTTCTTAAACAAACAAAAAAAAAATTGGGGGTGGGAGGGTAAGGCGAGGAAACGGTTAACCGCAGACACTAAACTAGCTTCAGCAGAACCACCTACGAGCCAAACCCAACCTGATTGGTCTACTGGTAGGAGACGAGCGTCTTATGTAGCCATCGACGTTTTTTAGTTATTTTTCGGGGGAAACGCCGGCCAAAGACCCCCAATAGTAATGTTCCCATCGTAAATTATGGGAGGGTTCAGGGTTTAGCAATCAATAAGCAGACTCATCTCCTAGGTCCCCACCCCGTTGCCACGTTTGACCAAACTTTTCTTTATTTAAACAACTCAATTTCAACTTCCACTGTCCGATGTGGGACAAGTTCCGAAAGCCAAAAGGGAACGTCATGAGTGGCGTCACATAACACTATCTATAAAAAAGAACAAAAAGAAGCAAAACAGAGAGAGAGAGGGAGAGTGAGACAATGGCTGAGAGATCAGATACAGAGGAAGTGAAGCTTTTGGGGATGTGGGCGAGTCCTTTTAGCCGTAGGATCGAGGTAGCTCTTACACTGAAAGGTGTACCGTACGAGTTCTCTGAGCAAGATATCACCAACAAGAGCTCTTTGCTGCTTCAATTGAACCCGGTTTATAAAATGATTCCGGTTCTTGTTCATAATGGTAAACCGATCTCTGAGTCACTTGTGATTCTTGAGTATATCGATGATACGTGGCGAAACAATCCGATTCTTCCTCAAGATCCGTGTGAGAGAGCTACTGCTCGATTCTTGGCTAAACTGATCGATCAACAGGTATTATGAAATTTTCCAAAAAAATTCAATTTTCAAGAACCGGTTTTGGACTTTTAAACCGGGGTTTTTAAAACCGGTTATTTTTTGGAGTTTTTTAAAGATCTGTGTGGCGGCGATGAAAGTGGTGGGGAAGGTCGGAGAAGAGAGAGACGCGGCGGTCGAAGCGACGAGAGATTTGTTGATGTTTTTGGAGAAAGAGCTTGTTGGGAAAGATTTTTTCGGTGGGAGAAGTTTAGGGTTCGTGGACATTGTGGCGACTCTTGTGGCGTTTTGGCTTATGAGGACGGAGGATCTCCTCGGAGTTAAAGTTGTTCCGGTGGAGTTGTTCCCGGAGATTCATAGATGGGTTAAGAATCTGTTGGGAAATGATGTTATCAAGAAATGTATTCCTCCTAAAGATGAGCATCTTGCGTACATCAGAGCTCGCATGGATAAGCTCAATCTCAAATCAGCTTGATAAGGGTTATTATAGAGTTCTGATGTTTTAAAGTATGTCCCTTTTGTTCTTGTCTCTATTTCTATTGCTAAGTTTTATGAGATCATTAAGCTGAAATGTCGTAGGGAAGTGTGAGGTTGTTGTTGTATTATAGAAGCTCTAATAATCAAAGTATGTGCCTTTGTTCTTGTCTCGATTGCTAAAGTCCTATGGATCATGTTTTATGCTCAAAGCTCCCCAAGTTGTAGACAAATAGTTGGGAACTGTGAACTTCTTTGATGTATTATTGTCTGCAAGAGATGGAAATCAGAATGTCATTGTCACTTTTTGTGTTGTGTGAGTCTTTTCTTCCCTATCTGAAAGTTAAGCAATTAGGATGTATTGAGACTTGAGACGTGAATGAGGAAGGCCTGAGATTAGTTTGTATCTTCTTGTCCCTTTGCTCTTGTTTCAATTGGTAGGTGATGTGGGATCAAATTCATTAAGCTCACAGTTAGAATAGTAAGTGATGTTGTTTCTAGTTTTGTTAGAGATGTGAATCAGAGATGCCAATGTTATTATGTGAGACTTTTCTTGGAAATTTGGTTTGAAATGTGAATGTTAGCAATTAGAATGTGTTGAGATGTGAATGAGGAAGGCCTGAGTTTAGTCTGTGACTTCATGCTGCTATATTCAAACAGCAAATTTAGTTTTTTTTTTTTTCTTTTTCTAGCTAAAGATGTTCTCAAGCAACAAACAGAAGAAACTCTCTCTTTTGTGTTACTCTGATTCAACCTGAACAGTTACATGATAAATCCCACAAGATTTCCTACAGAAATTTCTAACACCAGTAATGATCTCTTTAGGACTAGCTCCAGGTTCAGGTAAGATATGACATGACAATACGATTCTCCCAACTGTTATCTCCCATACATGAAGATCATAAACAATCTTAACTCCCTCGATACGCCTAAGTTCTCTCTCGAGCTTCTCTATGTCTATATCACGCGGTGTTCGTTCCATCAGTATTCCGAATATGTTCTTGAGCATTGGTAGAGTAGCAGCAAGAGCAAAGGCAGAGAAAACAAGAGTACAGATCAAATCAACCAAAACCCATCCCGGTTTCACCCAAATGATACCTCCACCGATCATAACACCAAGCGACTGAATCATATCAGCCATTGCGTGAAGATACGCTCCTTGCAGGTTAATGTTCATCTCCTTTGACGACGATTTCTCACCTTTTAAAGGATTCATTTCTTGCTCTTCCTCATCCTCCACCACCTCCTTGTGAAAATGTTGATGTTGATGTTGATGTTGATGATGATGATGATGGTGATGGTGGTGGTGGTGGTGGTTATGGTTATGTCCTAACCAAAGGACCATAACCAAGTTCATAAAAAAGCCGAAAGCAGAAATGCCAAACATGATCTCACCATTCACCTCTCTGCTTCTACTAAGAAGTCTTTGAATGGCTTCATAGATTATAACTCCAGAGACAAGCCAAATGAGTTGAACAGACAAGAAAGCAGCTAAGACTTCAAGCCGTTTAAACCCAAACGAGTTTCTCTGATTCGCTTCCCAGCTCGAGACCTTGATCGCCAACAAAGAGACGCACAAACCCGCCACATCCGTCAACAAATGCGCAGCATCCGTCATTACCGCGAGACTATTTGCCTTAAAACCTCCCACAATCTGTACGGACATAACGACCAGGTAAAGAAAGATGAGGCTGCTTAGTCTTGTAATCGAGTCTTCGCGTTCTTTCGTCTCGGACACACATTGTTCTTGTCTCGTAAACGCGCAAGACAGAGGAACAACCACGCCTATAGTTTCTTCCTCTGTTTGTGATGGTGACTCGATTCCTTCATCGTCATCGTCATTAGGTTTCAAAATGCGGATTTGCTCCAATTCCATAAGCTGTTCGAACGTTTCAACGGTTTTCATAAGAGAGCTAAACCAACATTTTGATATTTCTTTTGGATTTTTCATGATTAAAGATTCGAATAAACCCATTCTTGTAAAACAAGTAAACAAACCTGAGAATCAGAAACGTATATATGAATCCCTGGTGCTGTCTTCTTCGGAAATCTTGAATTTCATAAATAAATTTATCTTTATGGTTAGAGATTAAGTCATAATCTTAACACAAACAGCGATTTTACAGGCAATTAAAAAAAAAACAAAAAAAAAAACCAAGGATGGATCCAGCAAATATGGGAGGAGATGTTTATAGACAGAAGAATGTGGAATTTTTCTCTTTTTGTATGGAAAGAATCTAAAATAAGTCGCTTTGGCTTGTGACAGGTGAAGAAGAATCATAGTATTTTTTTTTCTTTAATAAGGGAATGCAAAAAAAAAAAGCAATAAATACATTACACATTTATGATGTCTCTGTATGCGTGTATGAGATTTGTATGATTGTGTATTACTACTACCATCCAAAGGTGGCGTTACAAAATGGACCAACTCTTCTTGTTCAAAATATGGGGGATTCAACTAATCTTCTTGGATCTTTTAGCGTCTTGTGTTTTTATTTCCTTTGTCTCTTTGTTTTATTTCATTAAATAACTCAATTAATAATTTACATCAAAGTTAGGTTAGGTGATGTAATTTGTCTATGTTGATATAACAAAACATGTGTTGTTTGATCTTTGTTGCCGTTTTTTTTTGGGTAGAAGTATTAGGCCCAATAAGAGAAATACAAAAGGCCCATTAGGTCGATTCAAAAATAAGAAAGAGTAAAGAATGAAACCAAACATAATCTCATCTGACTCATTCTGATAGCACCGCACGCACCAGTCGTCAGGGTCTCTCTCGTCTCTCCTCCTCGCGGCTCGAAAAAAAGAGCTTCACACGCTTGAATTCTCCGTTTCGTTTTCTATTTTTTTTATCGGATCGGAGATGGCGGAGAAGCCGGCGCAAGAGACGGAGCAGAAGCGAGCGATGGAACCGGGTGTTCTCGACGATATAATTCACCGTTTGGTGGAGTTTCGGAACACGAGGCCTGGATCGGGGAAACAAGTTCATCTCAGTGAAGGTGAAATCCGTCAGCTTTGTGCTGTCTCCAAAGAAATTTTTCTTCAACAACCCAATCTTCTCGAACTCGAAGCTCCCATCAAGATCTGCGGTCAGTAAACCTTCTGTCCTTCTCTTTTCTCAAAAAAGTGTTTTTTTTTTTTTTTGGGCAGTGAGGTTTTGGTTAATTTCAGTTCTCAATTTAGTGCATGTTATCAGTAGCTATGAATTGAATGCTTAGAACTATGTTTCATATTGGAAAGAGAGAATCTTTTGAGTTCTTTGGAAGCTGTAAGTAGGTCAAATTTGGTGGGTTTTAGGTTAGGTTGTGAGTTTGGACCATTAAGTGACTTAAGAAATGTGTGATGGTGACAATTGATGGTCTTTGAGTTCAGAACGTCTAAAGTTGGAATTTTTATTACTAAATAGTCGTAGATAGGTTTCAGAGTTTTGACTGGTTCTATGAGGTTTGTTTGAGATATGATTCAGAGTTTTGACTGGTTCTATGAGGTTTGTTTCTTTTATCTTAATGTTGACTAGTCAAGTTATGTTTGCAAAAGCTTGACGTAGCTCATGAGTGTTCATTCACCATTGTTACATTTGATGTTGAATAGATAACACTTTTCAATCCAAAGAGAACGTTTTCAAGTGTAAATTTTTTTTGACCTGCTTAATTGGTCTCTTCCATCATGTGAATATTCTGAGTTTCGTTTCTACTTTATATTAGGGCCATGTTTTCTACAAGTTGTTTTCTTTGATCTAATTGTTACTTGTCTCTTACTTTTACAGGTGATATTCATGGGCAGTATTCAGATCTATTGAGGCTGTTTGAGTATGGAGGCTTCCCTCCCGAAGCTAATTATTTGTTCTTGGGTGATTATGTTGACCGTGGCAAGCAAAGCTTGGAAACAATATGCCTTCTCCTAGCTTACAAAATCAAATACCCTGAGAACTTCTTCTTGCTGAGAGGGAATCATGAATGTGCCTCCATTAATCGTATTTATGGGTTCTATGACGAGTGCAAACGCAGGTTTAACGTCAGACTCTGGAAAATATTCACCGATTGCTTTAACTGTCTTCCCGTGGCAGCCTTAATTGATGACAGAATACTATGTATGCATGGTGGAATTTCCCCAGAGTTGACAAGTTTGGACCAGATTAGAAACATTGCACGGCCGATGGATATTCCAGACTCTGGTCTGGTATGTGATTTACTATGGTCCGATCCTAGTGGAGAAGTCAAAGGCTGGGGAATGAATGATCGTGGTGTTTCATACACTTTTGGAGCTGACAAAGTTGCAGAGTTTTTGGAAAAAAATGACATGGACCTTATCTGTCGTGCCCACCAGGTTGGAACTCGAGTTATGTATATCTGTCATTGAGTTTATGATGAAAATTCTGCAAGCTTAATAATGGATGTGTTTTGACTCTCTGTTTTTAGGTTGTTGAAGATGGGTACGAGTTCTTTGCAGAAAGACAGCTTGTTACAGTATTTTCAGCTCCCAACTATTGTGGGGAATTTGACAACGCTGGTGCAATGATGAGCATTGATGAGAGCTTGATGTGCTCATTCCAAATTCTTAAGCCGTCAGAAAAGAAATCGCTTTTTCTATGACGACGATTATCCAGTGACCACCATGCTTGAAATTAACAATTCTACAAAAGGTACAAAAACTCTTCATATGTTATTGGTAGCTACAAATGAAAGTAACCCCCTGGCTCTACATCTTCTGTTTCATATTTAGCTTGCTCGCCGTAGTTAGCTCTTGGGCTGTGTAATACATATTAGCTTCAGGAAAGTGAAATGGAAAATATTAATAATCTTTAAGCTATCTGACCACTTTGTATGCGATCTAATCACAGAACTGACACTGAGTATCGGTTTCAAAATCACAGAGTAGATTTAAAAGTTTAGGAAATATCGTAAATCCGATTATATGAGTTTTTTTTTCTTTCTTCTTTTACATTTAAAGCTCTTGGCTAGTAATATATCATCAAGGACAAAGATTTGGTCACTGTATGCTGAAGAATGCTGTAGGATATATCCATCTTAGTTCCCATTATTTTGAGTTTTTTTTTTTTTTTCATCTTTTACATTTCTGTGTGGAATTACCTCTTGTTTTGCTTACAATTTATCATCAAGGAAAAAGATTTTATGTGAATGACATCAAAGAACTGGTCACTGTATGCTGAAGAACGTGGTCAGCTTTTGATAAACTTTTGCTACTTTGACAATATATGATGATGCAGGTGTATAATGGCAAGAGGATTCACAGAAGGGAAACTGCTGAATTGTGTGACCTTAGTGGTTTCTGATTAATAGAGCATCATTAGACAAAGTAGCTGTTGAATTCTCAAACACAGAGAGAGTATCAAAGAGAAGGAAACAACAACTCTGGGAAGTCTCTGCTGATTTTAGTATTCATTCTATATCACATCTATCTTTGTCTAAAATGTGTGTTTTTCTTTGAATAATAATATTAGATTCTTCTCATTTGTACTCTCTATTTTATTTATGAGAACCCTTTTTTTTTAGTCTCTTAACAAAACTATAAAGCCATAAAAATCAGCTTTTACTTCCAAAAAATTTCGTTAAGGTGGGGTTGCCAACTGTCACATCGAAAAACGATATGGTGCTAAAGTGAAAACAATCGAAGTAATGAAGGACTAAAGTGAGAAATGTATGCGAGTGCACGTGTGATTGAGAGAAGTAGAAAAGAGTGTTTTTACAGAAACAAACAAATCAACAACTCCAGAGAGCCAATTCAGATTCCTTCTGTGTTGTCTGTCACACAGTTTTGGCCTCTCTCTCTCTCTTTCTCTTTCTCTCTCACTCACGCCTCTTCAGAGTTTTTTTTCTTTATTCATCTCTCCACCGCTGAGATCCATTTGTGTTATCTTCTCGTTCTGTATCCATGGATTCTTTCGTTGAATACGGTTGGAAGGTACTTTCACCCAACTCCTTGTTCCTTGATCTTTGTACATGGATTTGTGTGTTTCAAGCGATTTCGGTGTGTGTGTGTTTTTTTTTTGTCTTTCTGCGTCTCCGACTTTAGTTTACTGCATTTATTATGATTACAGGTGTAGTGCGAACGCGTATCTCTTCTAGCTGTGTTAATTAGTTTTTGAAATTTGATGGTTTGTTTTTTTTTGTGGTCTCCACTCTCACCGCATTGCGATTATTGTTGTGGTCCCTTTTGCGTGTTTGATTAGATTGATTGGTTTCGTGTCGATCTCTTTCTGGTTTTCAGATCTGGATTTTGATTCCATATGAATAGCCAATGTGATCTCACCTTGTTTGTTTTGTGCTTGATTCTTTTTTTTGGAATTTAGGGACCATAATTTATGAATGCTGATGATGTAGACTCTGTGAATTGAGAATTGTTTATGTACACGCTTCTTTTATCCTTGAAGGATTTGTGAGTGTGATAGGTGTGTTGTTCTAGCAATAGTTTTCGCCTTGAACGTCTTTATCACTCGCTTTCGGATTGGTTTTGGTGGAATTGAATGCATTTTCTTGTTTCTCTTTGGCTATCAGTGTTTGGTTCTTAGCTGTGTTGCTGACCATTTTTTTTTGTATGTTTATGGTGTGATGATGATTGCAGTATCTGGTTACACATTTCAGCGACTTTCAACTGGCGTGTATTGGGAGTTTTATCCTTCATGAGAGTGTGTTTTTCTTGTCTGGACTTCCTTACATTTTCCTAGAAAGGACCGGTTTGCTTAGCAGTTACAAAATTCAGGTTTGTGTCCTTTCTCATGTTTCTTTCAAGGATCTTTTATGTATAGTTTGTAGCTTTGTGTTACCGACCCTTCGGAAAGGAATTGAGTGAAAAGAGATCACCAAGTAATCAGCACATGATTTTGTTATCTTTCAAATGTTCAGTGATAATAAAAGTATATGTTCTCTCATCTGGTTTACTATTAGTGAATGTCAATTTAATAACTTGTTTGGTCTTATGTAGGCAAAAAGTAATACTCCTGAAGCCCAAGGGAAATGCATTGCTCGACTCTTGCTTTACCATTTCTGCGTAAACTTGCCCCTTATGATGGCATCTTATCCTGTCTTCAGATTCATGGGCATGCAGAGCAGTTTTCCTCTGCCGTCCTGGTATTATCAGGTTCTTTAGTGCTGGAAGCTTTTTTTTGTTTCCTTTGGGTTCTCTCTAATGTTGAACTCTTCCAATTGGCAATATATATAATATGTCAGTGTTGAGCTGCATGAGAAGAACCTGAATTATTGTTTGATCTGGTTTATAAAACCTTTTTTTGGTTATGCTCTTGCAGGAAAGTGGTGTCTGCCCAGATCTTATTCTACTTCATCATTGAGGATTTTGTGTTCTATTGGGGTCACAGGATCTTGCATACTAAATGGCTGTACAAGAACGTGCACAGTGTGCACCATGAGTAAAGCTTCAGTTACTCTTATCTTTTTTGTTGTTGTTGACAATGTTAGTCAATTCATTTACTTGGCCATAACTGATCTTATTATGCTATTACTCAGATACGCCACACCGTTTGGTTTGACATCAGAATATGCTCATCCTGCTGAAATTCTGTTCCTTGGTTTTGCTACCATCGTTGGTCCGGCTCTCACTGGGCCTCACCTGATCACTCTCTGGTTATGGATGATGCTGAGAGTTATTGAGACTGTTGAGGCACATTGTGGTTATCATTTCCCATGGAGCCCTTCGAATTTTCTTCCTCTGTACGGCGGGTAAGATCAAACATCTAATCTTTAGCCTTCTTGAAGGAGCAACATCATAAATCTATCAGATCATTAACATGAATGAGTTTACAATCATTTGCTTACAGTGCTGACTTCCATGACTACCATCATCGGTTACTCTACACAAAGTCTGGCAACTACTCATCAACTTTTGTATACATGGACTGGTAATATATCTGACCTCTGTTTATTAACAGAAGTCTCCATTGACCGATTCCAACATTGTAATCATCTAAATTTTTTGTTTCTCTACGTTACTTCAGGATCTTTGGTACCGACAAGGGTTACAGAAAACTGAAGGCCCTAAAAGAAACCTGACAACAAGCAAAAGTGGAAGTTGGATTTCTCAAGAGAGAGGTCTTATTCTCAAAAACCCTCCTTTCTTCTGTTTTGCCTCTCAGATATTTCCTTGAATTAAAAACTTTTAGTCATAAGAACAAACATTATTTGCAACATTTTGGGTTGTACAATCAAAGCTGTTGGTCTGAACATAAGTTGATACGATGTTGAACCTACTGTTTTGTCTTAATCTTTAAAGATAGTGCTAGTGCTTGATGCATGTACTCTCTAAGATCTCATGTCTTTACCTTGCGGCACATTCAAGTATCTAAATGCCTAAAAAGTGGAACTTCATCCCTAGCGTATTCAGCTTTGTTGTTTTTATTCTCTTTTAGCAAGTCTGATTGTATCTTTCTTAAAGCAAAAGGTTTTTTTACATGTCGGAACTTTAAATTTCGAGAACAAAATGTATACACAATTAGAAGGATGCATGGGAGACACAGATCGCTTTCCTCAGTTATAGTAGTCAGTCAATTAAAGTGGACCTTCCTTTAGGCATAATTTTGATTTTTTCCTTTAATACTCATTACACGAAAGAATGATTAGGTTTGAGAAAACTAATCATTCCTATAAAAGTGTTAACCTTTTAGTCGGGCTGATTCGTATACCATCTAGTGGGATCTGAGAAAGAAGCTCTTAGCTGCTCAAAAAACAACCACGCATTCCAAGAAGCAACCAAAAATGAAAACTGAAAAATACAAAAAGTTAAAGCGGTGTCTGCGCCTTCGATTAGTGTCCACTTACGTGTCCTTTTCTTCTGAGATCAATCACAACGACACTCACGTTGTCACTACTGTGCCTTGCTAACGCCAGCTTCGTCAGCAATACAGACGCTTCTGTACAAGCCTTGTCAGAGATCGCCGGATCTTCATGACTACCTCGCCGTTTCTGACCACCACGGAGACACATACGAGCCACCGAACAGGCGGTCTCGTTTGACACCACATCCCATAAACCGTCGGTTGCTAGTATGAGGCAATCGTCGTCCGTCCTGTCCGTTATGGTTACCTCTGGCTCGCAACTCACATAAGGTTTTAAATAGTTGTCTCCTATTGCTCTTGACATTGCTAAGACCCCTAGAACTCTCGGACAGTCCCAATATATGACTCGTCCTCCAGCTCCTTCGATTCGGTCCAATTCGTCTGGACGATCAGGCTGTGTTTCCATACAAAGAACAAAATCTCCGAGTAAATCAACAATTCCAATATTTTCTTAATTGAAATTCAAGAAAACAACAACTAGGTGATGTGTGTCGGTTGAATGAAGAATTCAAGACAAGAATATGTTTGTTATATCTCTCCTCCGAAGTTAACCTAAGGTAATATATTGTACATGATCAACTAATTGATTTAATTAAAGTTAAAACAAACTTAACATGTTGATAGAGGTGTTCGTTGAATGAAAAATTCAAGACTAGATGTTTGTTAAGATCTCATCTAGGATATTATAATATCCATTATGAGACATAACCAATTGATTTTTAAGTTATAACAAACTTGGCATGTTTTGAGTGAGACTGACCTTGTGGTCGGTTGATAAAGGAACTGGTTTCCCATCTCGGCAAAGAACTGCTCTAGAATCGCCACAATTTGCGACGATGATCTTATCCGGTGTGACGACTGAAACAACTGCGGTCGATCCGACGGAATCGCAAGCAGGGGATTGAAGATCACACTTGCAACTCGCACTCACGACAGATTCACTCCACGACACAACTTCTTTATCCATGCGCTTGAAGCTACGCTCCATTGTCTTTTTCCATTCTTCTTCCTGGTCTTCTCCATCTAAGGTCAGTTCCTCCTCCACCAGCTTGTGAAGCCTCTCTCTACACCTTGCTGCAACCTAGATAAAACAAAAACATGTCGTATCAGCTAAAACTAGAAAAGTTTTGAAATAAGGGAAAGAATGCATGAAAACGACTTCGTACGTACGTGAGAACAACCATGGCCATCGTACACACCAAAATAGTGTTGAGTAGATTCCGAATTCTTGGTTGAAGAAAACGAAGGATGAATCGCCACTGCGTCTTCCATTTCTCTTCTCCTACCGCACACCGAAGAAACACCATATCTCGGACTTAGCTCCGTCGTGGAAGTCTCCTCGGAGAAGTCTAAGTTATGGTTAGTAGCTAAACCCTCTTGCTGTTTATTACGTTTACAGTTCTTCTCCCAATCTTCTTGCATCACCGTCTTAAACCTCTGTCTACGCCGTGAATGTGGCGGCGTCGATTCATAAACCGACGACGGAGATGCACCGGTCACCACTTCGTAACATATATCCGCCATATTGGAAAAAAAAAAAACTCAAAGCTCCGATCACGTCAATTAGTAGTTTTTTGCTCTGTTTCAAGTAATGTTGAATCTTGATTTAGGTGTTACTTCACTGGTTAATAAAAGAAAACTCATAAACCATTCAAATGGAGAAAATAATGTCATTTACACGTTACAACTCGCACGCTATTTAATACACAAAACCTGCCTCTTGAGAAACAATTTTAAAATTCTTTCACGTAAGCGTCAGTAACGAGTGTGCGAGATTCGTGGTCCAATCAAATTGACACAGCAAGGAACATAGGAAGTTGCTTTCGTGCCACGAGTGTACGTTTTAGTCGTACGTAGCTTTTCCCCTCAATGTAGGTTTTGTGTTTCTCTATTTTTAAAATACTTGAGGAGTTTCATTACGTTGGTTTTTCATATTTGATTACATAAATAAGCCTAAATTTCGATAATATATTTTTGTTTGCTTTATAAAAACCTAACAAGCTTAGTGCCGATACTTTATGTGTTTGTTATTAGAGAGTAGACACGTTAACAAAGAAAAACTTAATAATATATGTAACTTGTATCTCATATTTTTCATTGTTAATGTCTTTAGAGTCCGGAGAATCAAATCGGAAATATAATATGTAGGACTGTAATCAACTACGTTGTGATGGCGGTATGACCAATTTATAAAATATATCAAAACTGTGTCCACAAAATCCGCTTACAAAAAAAAAAAAAGACAAAAAAAAAGCGCTGGTTGTGTTTTGGGTAATTTTAAGAAGGCCCAACAATAATAAGGGAGGTCCAAGCATATATGTCTAAAAAAGTTAATCGCCGTTGCCGGGGATCGAACCCGGGTCACCCGCGTGACAGGCGGGAATACTTACCACTATACTACAACGACTTTTATTAACTTAGACAATTTTAAACGTTATGTAGTTGTCGAATTGATAGAATCTTTTTAATAATTTATTATTCTCACAATTTCTGAGAGCCTGACTATTTCAGAAACGGACTATGGCTTAGACTAATCTTTTATAATCTCTGGCAGTCTAAACTAGATACAAGACCCGAATAGTTACAATGTACGGAGCAAAAGCCACAACATCTTAAGCGTACGTTTTAGCCATAACCCGTAAAGCAAGCGAGGAAAGGGGGACATTAGAGTTGACGTTCGTGTGGTTGTCATTACATGACTATATAAAAATGTATGGAATCATAATATACATTAGCCGTACCTCAATGGCAATAAAAGAAACATTGGCCTATGGCCTCACAGTTTTGAAAAATATTTGAAGGCAAAGAGAAAAAGAAACTAAGAAAGCATTACAAAAATTAGGGTAAACATAATCTCTTCACAGCTTCGTTAAATTGTGCACACAGGGAGCAGAATAATCGTCTCTCGTCCTCTCACTTTTATTTCTATTGCCGTTACTAATTCTAGACTTAAACGCTTCGTCTACAAGCACCCGTTATCGTCTAATACTATATTTGATTAAAACCGTAAGTTCTTAATTTATAAAAAAAACATGTGGCAAAAAAGATTCAACGATTTGGCTATCTTATGATTTTTACCTATCAAAGTGGAATTATACTAAAAAGTTAATTTTATATGTTGGTTAGAGGAAGAAAGGAAAAACAAAATGCATTTAGAGGTTTTTGTTTTGTTGTTTTTTTTCTCCCTTTTCTAGTTCGTTATTTGCTTTTGTTATATGACTAGCTAGTAGTATTTACTTTTTGTGACATTTCATTTTTTTTTATGAATTAGAGCATTTTATTTTTTCCCGCCTCCTGCCATAGTTTATGTCGGCACGGCAATGTAGGACAACACCATACATTATTTAATTCATCCCATATCACAGCTTGAGCGGAAACAAACAAACATCGAATACGAACACGACCAAATTCTTATCCGATAGAATTAAAGACTACAAGGCATGAATAATGAACCGCAGAGTGAGCTCCATTAACATAACTTACATATATAACTTGTGTAGACTAAAATATTATCCATCAATTTGGCACTTAACTAGACCACAAATCATATATATATATATATATATGTATATATCTCCGCATGCATATGTTAATTTAAGGCATAGAGAAGCCGTTAATAGTGAAACCTCCATCAACGCAAATAGTTTGACCTGTTATATATGAAGCTGCAGGAAGACATAGAAATGCCACAAGGGATGAGACTTCATTTGCTTCTCCAATACGCTTCATTGGCGTCACGCTCTTCACCTTTTCTTTTACCTCTTCAACACCGAGAAACTGAAACATTTTCATACAAACTAAGATCCATCAGAAACTAGTTATATATATCACTTTTGTTGGTAGTATTAATGAGATTAATGTTTGTTCTTTTAATTTGTCTTTACATCTTTAGATGCCGGAGTTGTGATGAACCATGGACAAACAGAGTTGGTCCTTATATTATCACTCGCCCACTCGCATGCAAAATTTCTTGCCAGCTGATTCATTGCTCCTAAAATGCGTACATTTATGTAAGTATCAATAAAAGCAAATGATCATTAGTTTTTTTTTACTATACATATAAACAATAAACCAAAAAATCTATGCATATGAACATATATCATATATGTATACCTTTGGTTGCTCCATAGATGGATGCACCTTCCAAGTTCACAACCCCAGCAACGGAAGACATGAGCACAATGCTCCCTGAACCAGAGGCTTTCAACAAAGGGTGAGCGAGCTGTGAGAGATGGAAAGTTGACTCCAGATTTGTAGCCATTATAAATGAAAAATCTTCTGCTGTACACTCTGTGGTAGGCTTTGCTACACCCGTTCCAACATTGGGTACCTATATACGCCCAAACAAACCAAACACAACAACATGATTTGGAAACTGTGGAACCAACCTCATCAAAGATGAGGAGGAGCTTATATTATATATAAATACACTTACGAAAATATTGAGTTTTCCTTGGAAGAGAGAGGAAACAGTTTCCATGAGTTTCTCCCGCTGGTCACTTGAAGAAACGTCACAAACAGAAGTGGTGACCTGAAACCCTTTTGCTTGCCACTCACGTAAGCGATCTTGAAGCTGGGTTTCGTCTCTGGCACATGTGTGGACTCTTGCTCCCAACATAGCTAGTTCCTCCACCACAGCTTCTCTGTTTATAGAACACATGCAATTTTAGTTTATACATCATTAAGGTTTGCTCTTTTTAGGGCTGTCTTGACTATAAACATGGGAATAGCATCAAAAGATCCACATAAATAGATGACTATAGAGTGAGAGCATAGATTCGATACTGAACTAGTAAGAAACTAGGTAAGCTAGGTAAAAAAGTACTGGGACTGACCCGATGCCTTTAGAGCCACCGGTGACAAGAGCGGTCATGCCTTGAAGACTCCATCTAGAGTTCTCTCCCAAGCTTTCCCCTAATTTAGACATTGCTGACTATGAGTAATAATCAGCAAACATAGATACAGATCTTTTGGTGAAGATTTGTATCTCTGTCAATAAATTAATGGCAATGACGGTTCGTCTTTTGTAGACCAGACACGTGTACGATACAAGGCTTGTAGAGGTTAGGCCTGAGATTAATATCCATATCCGCGGATATTCCTATCCGTATCCAAATCCGTTCCGAAAAACGGATAAAGGATATCCACTCTTTACTAAATATCCTTTATTATATACGGACACAGATACATATTATGCTAAATTTTAAAACGGATATTTATTTTTTCACAGATATCCGGTATTTAATTTATATACGAATATGCGGTATTTTTTGTCCAAAATACACGGTATTTTATACAAAATACGCTGTATTTTAGTTCAAAATACATTAGTTTTTTATTTTACGGATATTCGCAGATCGAATTATTGGGGGGGTTCAACAGTTATCTTATATGATCAAATATAACATACACAAACACACACACACATATACATATATATATATATATAAATAACACATATTTATATATATATATTATATTACAAGGTATTTTTATAAGAAGCTCTGTTATCATAACATTTAGCATTTTACATTAGGCATATATATATGTATAAGACTTTAGTGTTTAGCTTTTTTATTATTATGATATTTAAAAATATTATTTTCCTGTAATACCATTTATTATATCTGTACTAATATCTGTATTATACCATTTAGGTTCCTAACCAATTAAAACACATAATTAATTTTAGATACAATAAAATTATGGAAATATAAAATTCTTCAATTTACATCTGTATTTAACTAATCAAGTAAATATACACACATCTATGTATAACCAATTGAAATACATAAAAATTTAAAATACTATAAATTTTTGGAAATTCTCATATAATACTCCATATGTCCCATCATATAATTAGTTTTTCTACTTAAAAACACAAAATTTAAGAATTACATTAATTATATATATTTTCTGTCTTTTGGCAGTGAAAGCATAAGTTGTATTTAATTAGAAATAATTTAACCAATGAGAAAGATTACTATAGAATATTAAAAGACATAAAACATCAAATTAATTTTAAATAAAGCATATAAACTTGATAAAATCTAATAGAATAGAAGAAATAAAAAAAGTCTAAAGATTCTATATTTTGGGACAAAGGTATTTTAGCACATAGAATACGTTAATGTTAAAATAAAATTATTAATTGTACTTTCTTAACAATAGCATTGTTGTTGGCAAAAATAAAATAACGATAGCATTTGTTAGTCATAATTGTACTTTCTTAACAATAGACAGACTCCATCTACATCTAGAGTTCTCTCGCAACAATAGATTTGGTTTTATCTTTCACTCTATTTCTAAGGGATTTCTTATAGAGAATGTATATATGTAAAGGACATATTGGTCAATGCTAGATACCTTGTCTCGTATGTAACACTATATATATTGTACATTACACATCTAATAATATCATTCATCCTCCTGTATATCCTTACATTTCTTACCATTCCAACTAGATTTTAACTCGCGGTACACCGCGGGACAATTTTTTTAAAAATAATAACATTTTAATTTTTTTGTTTTTTATATTTAGTTTGTTTTGTTTAAGTAAATAATATTTTTGTTTGGATTGCCAATTATTAGAACAATAATAGGGAAATGAATATATAAATATGTAATTTATAAGCTATTGTCGGATTAAGTCTCAATTTTACCAATGATTTAATTGTTTTACAAAGTTTTAGTTAAATTATTCTGATTTAATATGCCTAATATTCTTATATTAGTGGCATTGACCAAATAACCCGTGTTTCAAAACCGAATTAATAATAGTTATTTCAAACCGTCATGTTAATAACATGTCCCGCTATATAACAACAAAGCGTCATATTATTGGTTTAACTCGTGCTTCAAAACTGCATATTAGTGGTTTTGGTTGTGTGTTGTGTTTTGTTTGTGAAGTTGATATTTATACATGGAAAATGCTTGATGAGCAAGGAGTTTACGGTCCATAGCAATAAAGGAGAGATTTTAGTGTTTTTCTATTTGAGTTGATAACATTATCGCATAATAGTATTCAGTTTCTTAATACGTATATTTTATATTAAATGTTTTTCTTGATGCTAAAGTTAAATATATCCGATTATTGAGTTTCTAAAGTTGGGTTCTCGTTTTTATGAACTTTATTAACGTTATAATAATTATTGTGATTGTAATCATTTGTTACTCAAACTCGGCTGTGTTATTTAAATTTAAGAGATCATACAGTTTTTAAAGATCTATTAAAATAGGTTTTTAGATTTTTATGGGATTAAAAATTTAACGCGTAGAGTTGTTTTTGAAAAAATTGAAATGTATAGATGTTGTCAAGCTATTTATGGCAATAAATGTATCAAATTAGGTCGATTTAAATAGTTCCATTAAATGAGTTTCCAGGAATTGTTATTTTAGGAGGTTAATGTTGTAAATAAAACAAATTAAATAAGCAAAACTTAAAAAGCATAACACAAAATGTACTTAAAAATCAGATTCTCCTAATTATTATCTAGGATTTAACCCGCGGTACACCGCAGAATAATCTTTTATATATAATATAATTTAGTTTTTATAGTTTTTAATTTGATATTAAAATTAGAATTTTGATTTTGATTTTTTTTTTTTTAAATTTGACCTCTAATATATGTGTAATTTAGTAATTTAAACTGTAGTACATGGATTTAATTTATTATATATGTGTAATATATGATTTCAAATTATTAGTGTTTTTAGATTTAATCTATGGTAAATGACTACATGTGTAATTTTTTAAACTCGTGGTACATTGCAAAATATTTTTTTATTTATATATATAATAATTTAGTTACCTTTTAATTGTATGATTTAGATGTTTAGTGTTTTTAGATTAAAACTGTGGTACATATGTAATTGAATATATAAAAAGGATAAAAACAAATCTATTTACATCATCGTATATGAAACTAAAGCCAATACTAAGAATGGGCTAATGTCGATTATGATCAGTTCAACCAAGTTTTCTTTTCACTTTAGTGATATTTTACAGTAAAAATTATTTAAGAATATATGTAGTTATAATTAATAAATAATAATCAATATGATTTTGATATTATGCTAATCAAAATAATTTGTGAAGAGAGAGAGA
>NC_025700.1:5980938-5988893 GCF_000633955.1 Camelina sativa
ATATTTTACAGTAAAAATTATTTAAGAATATATGTAGTTATAATTAATAAATAATAATCAATATGATTTTGATATTATGCTAATCAAAATAATTTGTGAAGAGAGAGAGAGAGAAATAGTAACAATCCAAAAGAAATATATATTAATTGTGATTTAGATTGGTTGATATATTTAGTTCCAATCTTTATTTTAATTCGGAATTTTCACTATGATATGACTATTTTTTCTTCTCCTAAATTAAAAAAAAAATTATGTATTTTAAATTTATTTTTAAAAATCATTATCGGTATTGATGCAGATTTCTGAGATCTTTTAATTCTAGTTGTGTTGTTTTAATCCTAATAACTAATATTAATTATGATAATTCTTGTTGTGTAAATAATTAAATAGATAAATAATGATACAATATTAAAGAGAGTATGCTTATTTTGTGGTTTATATAAGGACAATTCCTTTTCAAATAATAGACGACCGTAAAACTTAGTGTAAAGGCAAATACAATTTTTAAATTTTTGCCTTTTTGTTTAGTATGTTATGGTTAGTATGTTTGGTTGTTATAATAATTGGTAGATTATAAAACGAACAAAATAAGATGTACTGCTGAAAAAAAAATGAAACAGAAAACTTAATTCTATTGATATAATAAGCAAAACTATATACATCATGATAGAACATGGATTCATCTCTTAAAGATGAGAGTGACTTACTTACAATGAATATTAAATAACATCAAAAGCAAAAGAAAAAAAAATAAAGAAAACACAAAACCGTTTTCATAGATTACTGTAATGTTTACTGAAAAAAAAAATACTACTGTAATGTTTCTTTGCTGGTTGTAAGTATGTTTGGTGCATTCTCCATTAGGTAGTGAGAGATTATTTATAGTGTTTTAAAAAAGCATTAGGTGTAAAATGTCATGAAAGATCTTTCAAAACGTGAAGGATTTAAGGTATATTTATGGAATATACCATTTATTAGTTTTTTATGTTAAATTTTAAATTTACTTTCCATTTAGTTTTATATATTGATTTGTGTACCATAGAAATCGGAAATGAATATTTGATTAACATAATTATTATGATAGCATTAAACGATTAAATTTATATTTGAAATATTAGGAATATTATCCGATTTTAATGGATTGTCGATTTTACGTATTCTAGTTTTTCTTATTTTGGAAAACTTTCTAGGGATTAACTTTGTAAAATTTAAGTTATGCACTCATTTAAAGAGAGATTTCAGCAATCAATGTTTTATTAAAACAAAGATTTCTTCGGTCAATATTTACTTTACAAATAAGATATATAGACAATTAAATATTTGTCTTGGTGGTGTTATTATGGACGTCTTTGGAAATATGAATTTAATAGGCTGATAATTATGCACTCGAATTTAGTACCATCGAGATTTGAACAGCTTGTAGTAATTGAATGTGAAGGATTATGTACTTAAAGGGCATAACACAACAATAAAATTTGATTTAATATGTCTAATATTCTTATATTAGTTCCATTAATTGAGTTAAGTAGAACTGTTTATTTTAGGAAAATCTGTAGGGATTAATTAAGTAAAAATATTATTTTAGGAAATTTTGTAGGGGTTAATGTTGCAAATAAACAAATTAAATAAGATAAACTTCAAGGCATAAACCAAAATGTACTTGAGAAAATGTTAATATAGATTTATATTTCAGATATGAGTTTTCCCATATATTTCTCTAACTGATTAAGATTAACTAACGGAGCTATAATGTTGAAAAGAGACACATACAGTATATATGCTTTCCGCAATCGAATCTTCTTACTGATTCTACTCGGCCAGATTTTTAAAATGTACATGATTCGTTTATCCCTTAGGTTTCACTTACAGTTCAATTAGTTAAGACGCAAAAATTGTGATCACAATACACTGAAAATGTTATATAAAACATTTGATAATAAACGTAAACGGAAACAATAGACGCCGCCTTAAGACAGAGGCTTGTAAGAGAAGCCATTAATAGTGAACCCTCCATCAACACATATAGTTTGGCCTGTTATATAAGAAGCTGCAGGAAGACATAGAAATGCCACAAGCGATGATACTTCATTTGCTTCCCCAACACGTCCCACTGGTGCCCTACTCTCCACTTCATTTCTGAACTCATCATTACTGAGAACCTGAAGAGATTTTTTCACTTAAAACTACAATTGAGATGTAACAATATATATAACTTTTAACTCTCTTATTTATTGCCTTACTTCGTTAACTAAAGGAGTTGCTATGAACCATGGACACACAGAGTTAACCCTTATGCTGTCACTTGCCCACTCGCATGCTAAGTTTCTTCCTAGCTGATTCATAGCTCCTAAAACACACTTACATTTTCATGAGTTTCACAACGCTATGCATTACTAATTGTTTGAATATACATATAGATGTAGATATACCTTTACTTACTCCGTAGATGGATGCACCATTCACATGCACAACTCCAGATACTGAGGATATGAGCACGATGCTCCCTGAACCAGATGCTTTTAACAAAGGGTGCGCGAGTTGTGAGAGATGAAAAGATGACTCGAGATTTGTAGCCATTGTAACTGAGAAATCCTCCTCTGTATACTTTAACGTCGGCTTTACTATACACGTTCCCACATTGTTTACCTTATATATGAAGTCAAACCAAAAACATAAGAAACCACAACTAAAATCACTTCCTAGATGGATCAAAGCTTATATACTCACGAGGATGTTGAGCTTCCCTTGGAATACAGAAGAAACGGTTTCCATGAGTTTCTCTCGTTGGTCACGAGAAGAAACGTCGTAGACAGAAGTGGTAACCTGAAACCCTTTTGCTTGCCATTTACGTAAGCTTTCTTGAAGTTGAGTTTCATCTCTGGCACATGTGTGGATTCTTGCTCCCAGCATAGCTAGTTCCTCCACCACAGCTTCTCTATTTATAGCACAGATATACATTTTGGTTTATACATCATCAATCTATTATCTTATCCGATCCAGGGATGTCTAGATTAAGCATCGAAATGCAATCAAAAGATCCATATAAATCTAAAATTGAAATGAGATCTTAGATTAATTTGATATTGGACTAGTAATAAAGTAGGTAAAGTAGGAGACTTGGGAGTTGGGACTAACCCGATGCCTTTGGAGCCACCTGTTACAAGAGCAGTCATGCCTCCAAGACTCCATCTAGGATTCTCTCTCAAGCTTTCCCTTGTTTTAGCCATTTTCTGATTATGAACAAAAGATCTTTCCATGGAGATCTGAATGTCTGGTTAAGAAAAATTCATAATGAATATGATAGTGACCATCCATAAATAAATACTACTATTCTAGGCCACACACATGGAAGTGCGGAACGATGTCCATGTTTTTTTGTTAGGTTTAATCAATATAATGGGCCTTTGGTTGAGGGTTAGGCCCAACTACCTGGGATCTAGTCTTGTTTCACTGTTTCAGAACATACAGGTTCCTTGAATCTCAGTAGTCAGTTCAACAGGTGAAACTGTGAAAGAGAGACAGATTAAATCATTTCGTTACGTTATGAAACATGTGAATTTCTCTGTTCAACCACATCTCACAAAAAGTGTTTGTTTTCTTTACAACAAATGTCGTAAAAAATGTTTGAATCTACCATTGGAAACATATATGGAGAGAAAGAAGAATACTCTTTTATGATAACAGAGGAACACAGAAGGTAAACCAAAATATCCATCATAACAAAAAAGAAAGATAAAATAAAATCTTTTTTTTTCTTCTAAATAAAAATATATGTTGCTCATGCATTACCATAGAGAATCTAATAATATACAGCTCTCTCCTATTGAAAAACTCAATTTAATGCTTACATGAATTACAGGAACATTGATTCAGGTAGAGTTGACCACTGGGATCCTACATATGGACACGACACAACAAACACGTCCTGCAAGCATCCAAGAGTCTCTAAGAAATAGAATATATGGATATATGGACTCATCTAAATTACATTTATTACATATTTGACCATTGAGACATTTTATATAGCTTGTAGTTTTTGATATTTAAAAATATGATCCGAACAAATGCAAATATGTGTTTTAACTTTTAAGGGAGAGGCTTGAAGGAAAACCGTTGACCGTGGCACCTCCATCAACACAAATGGCCTGGCCAGTAATATAAGATGCTGCGGGAAGACAAAGAAATGCCACAAGCGATGAGACTTCATTTGCCTCTCCGGTACGTCCTACCGCTGTCCTACGCTCGGCTCCTTTTATAATCTCTTCGTCATTCAGATACTAAGAGTTTTCCACATGAGTTAAGAACATAAATTATGATACGTAATCTTTTTTGTTTTTGATATTAATAAGGAGAACGTTTTTATTTTGGCCTTACATTGTTAGTTAAAGGAGTTGTGATATACCAAGGGCAAAGAGAGTTAGTCCTTATGTTGTCACTCGCCCATTCACAAGCTAAGTTTCTAGCCAGCTGATTCATGGCTCCTAAAATTACTTAATATATGCGTAATTAAGTAAGCATCATAACCCAAGGGAAAATATTGTGTAAAGGATGTACATCTATATCCCGTACCTTTGGTTGCTCCATAGATGGATCCAACACTAACATGCACAACTCCAGCAGCAGAAGACATGAGCACGATGCTTCCTGAGCCAGAAGATTTCAATAAAGGGTGCGCGAGTTGTGAAAGATGGAAAGCTGACTCCAGATTTGTAGCCATTACAAACGAGAATTCTTCTGCTACTATCAGCGTTCCCGCATTGTTGACCTATATATGTATATATACAACATAAAATACAACATGAATTGGTTCTTGGAACATGAAAGGGTCCCCGAGGGCGAGATGCTTGTAAATGTATACTTACAAGGATGTTGAGCTTTCCTTGGAAGAGAGAGGAAACGGTTTCTCACGAGAAGAAATGTCGCAGACAGAAGTCGAGACCTGGAACCCTTTTGCTTGCCATTCACCTAAACGTTGTTGAAGCTGAGTTTCGTCCCTAGCGCATGTGTGAACTCTTGCTCCCAACATAGCTAGTTCCTCCACTACAGCTTCCCTATTTATGACACACAACTACAGTTAGTATCATCACCAAGCATAAATTTAGGGAGCTAAGATTGACAATGGGGACTGACCCGATGCCTTTTACTACCACCGGTGACAAGAGCGGTCATGCCTACAAGACTCCATCTTGAGTTCTCTCCCAAGCTTTCCCCCTTCTTTGCCATTCGGATCCTCCTTTTCACAGAACTTATAAAGAATTTATCAAGACTAGTTGATATAGTTTTCAATTTTGAAACCTCTCAACTCACAAGTCCATCTTATATATGATAATGACCATTCGACCACACCTAACATAGGGGTGTACGAATATACTTTCCTTTTCCTTTTGACTATCCTTGTGTGGTAAAGAAAGACTTTATCAATTAATAATTGCGACCCCTTAAGTAATAGTACGCTACATGCATATTTGAACACCATTTGCGTGTCTTGCGCATTATATTTACTTAACACTAATTTGTATTAGCTTAAGCACATTATACTACTAATCATATTTGGTGAAGAGATTAAGCATCCATAAAAAACAACAAAACAACTAAAGTGATAGCCATTAGCTCTTGATAGTGACATTGGAGAGTTTGATCATAATTTCCAACAACGTTAATGAAGGGACCAGTCCTTTGACACCGATGATGCCGACAAAGAAGGTTACTAGCTCTATTATCTGTCAACTGGCTTTTTAGAATGCCTAGCATGTTCACCATCTGTCTATTCGGTGCATATCATCTCTGTATTAGAGTTATACCCAAAAAGAAAGAAAATGAAAAACTTATATCAACTGCATTAACATTTATATAAATTATGCGAATAAATATGCCTTGTATGTTATTGTATATTTTACTTTTATTTTTGCCAAAATAGTATTTTTAGAGCTCAATTTTAATTGGCTTTAACGGCACACGCGTAAATAATTTACGTATATTGGTACTGTATTAAGTAACAAATATGGACATTCTTAAATACGATAACAAATAATTTTGTAGTATCTTATATAATATGAGAAAGTTTATTCAACTTTTGCTAAAGAGATGACATTTGGCTTGCTATATTTATTACACCTGTTTTTTTTTACCTAATTAACTATAGTTTGGATCCAATTAACAACAAACCCATCAAACCCAAAAAAAATTCATCAACATTTTCTTCCTTCCTTCTTTAATCAGAAACAAATGCAGCCCCAATAATCTACAGCTACCTTTTATCAGCTATCGTTGGTTTCATCTCACAACTATATCAACATTAAATTAAATTTATAAGTTTGAATTCTTAGGTTTAATTTTTATGTTTGAATCTAACAATTTTTACTTTAAAAGACTCATAATTTTTTATCAGCCTAACAATTTCTACTTTAAAAGTATGAAACCATTTCCTATTTTTATTTGGTATCATTTTTTTTATATTTTTAAGTGTGGTTGATCAGTTTTTTTTTTTAGGTTATATGGTGTATAATTTCATTATGAAATATATTAGATGCTAAAACAAAAAAATAGAAGGAATATATTTTTGTAACAATGTTGAAAAAAATTCAAAAAGCAAACTATTCAACAATTATCTTACATATATTATAAAATCTTCTATATTTTTAAATTAGTCTATCATAAATTAATTTGGTTTCAGTTTTTACTTTAAAAGTACGAAACCATTTTCTATTTTATTTGGTTTTCAATTTGTTTTTACTTTTTATTTGGGTTGATCAGTATTTTGTTTGAGGTTCTATGGTGTATGAACATAATTACTTAGGTTTGATTTTAAAGAATACCATCATTTTATGTATTGTCTTATATATACCCACTATTTTCCTCAGTTTTCATTTTTGTTTATATAACTTCTCATTTTTAACTTATTATTTAGAAACACTTGCGAATCTATGATCATTAATATTTGATTTGAATATCTTCTCTCTCTTAAAAGCTCAAACATTGTATAAAGTTTAGTTTTCTAAAAACAACATATTACCATACAAGCACGTCCTCTTTCATACTATTGTGAAAACTAAAACATTTACTTTCTATTCCATCCTCGATTCAGTCTCCAATGAACAACAAAACACCGGTAACAATAATATCATTGTTCGGATCATCCGTTTTTGGGAAGTTCCTAACTTTAAATTTGAATATTTTTCCACAAATGTAAATTAGCTTTACATTGTTCATCTTTTGATGATTTATGCAATCATTTTAAAATACTTATAAAAGAAAATAAATAATTTCATGCGTATTTGATTTTAAAATAATTTTAATATATAATTATGTTGGGAGTCAGATTCTTAAAGTAAGAGTTGAAAGAAATCTTACTATATTGTATCATCTAATAATAAAGTAAAGTTTTCTTTTGAAAAACTACAAAAGATTGTCATATGATGTTCCCTTATTTCATAGGTGTCATTTTGTTTCTTTTAATTTTTAGTGTAACAAATAATTTGATGATTAAATAGTTTAAGAATATAAGATTATAATATTTGGGTTGTATAGGATAATGTCAAGTAATAATTTGCTGTTTTATTTCCACATTTTAATATAAATAATTCACATGATCTTGATATTAAATTATTTTATTTCATTTTCAATCCATTTAAAATAAACTAAAGTATATTTTAATATATAATTTCTAAATAACTAAATGATAATAGAATATATATATATATATATATATATGTTTTTTTAATAAAGATGTAACTGTATATATTTCTGTTTAAAGAGAGAAGTGAATATATATTAACTTGATCTTAAACAATGTAAACTAAAGTATATTTTAATATATAATTTCTAAATAACTAAATAATAATTGAAGATATATATATATATATGTGTTTTTTTAATAAAGATGTAACTGTATATATTTCTGTTTAAAGAGAGAAGTGAATATAAAGTTAATCTACTAGTAATTCAATATAATTAAC
>NC_025700.1:5988907-6013120 GCF_000633955.1 Camelina sativa
CCCCAATATATGACAATATTAGTAACTTTTGAAAATTTGAAGTACTAAAATTTCTGTAATAACTAATAAACTGACTAAATTCTTACATAAATTATACAATGTACAAAAAATATTCTCATAGAATTTATATTCTAACACCTAATATATCATTCAAAGAAGGAGAAAATATACCTAAATTATATCATACACAAAAGAACAAAAATGAAAAACAAAATTGCATCAGAATTGCTTGATTTTCTAGTTTTAAACGTATGTTTGTTCTCGTGAGATGCTCAATCAAGATTCTATTTTAAGTATCAAAGAGACAATATTGCCCAAATTGTTGGCGTTAAAGGTGTCAAGAGTTAATATTCTATCCAAGCTAGATTAGCATCTTAGAAATGTGAACTCATTATGTTTTCACGTACAAACTAATCTCACAGCGTGAGGATTTTTATTAGAGAGAGAACATTGAGGGTTTAGGAAAAAGAAAACAGAACGCAACAAGGAGATTATCAAGCATGTGGCTGATAGGAGAATCCATTAACAGTGAGACCACCATCAATACAAATAGTTTGACCTGTGATATATGAAGCTGCAGGTAGACACAAGAAGACCACTAGTGATGCAACTTCATTCGGCTCTCCAACACGGCCAAGTGGAGTTCTACTCAACAATGCCTCCTTGAAACTGATGTCGTCAAGAAACTTTAAGAAACACAATTGAGAAATTATTAGAAGGACTGACGTTGATACAATATTCAGACAAGAAACAATGTTATAGTTGTATACATGTTGAGACAGGGGAGTCGTGATAGCATTTGGCGCAACAACATTGGTTCTTATGCCGTCTTTTGCCCATTCACATGCCAAATTTTTAGCTAGCTGATGCAGAGCTCCTGTAAAAAGATATATAAAACAAACATTTAAGACCCTCCTTTTCGGGACTTGGTATTGCCTCTAGTAGCAACACCAACACGTAGTTACCTTTGGCTAGAGAAAAAATGGATCCGCAAGCCATCGATACAACACCTCCGATAGAGGAAATGAAGACGATACTTCCAAATCCTGAAGCCTTTATCAAAGGATGAGAAAGCTGGCTAAGATGGTAAGCAGATTCCAAGTTTGTTGAGATATGGAATGAGAAGTCTTCTGCCACATTCTCAATCGTTGGCTTGTTGCGAATTCCACCTACATTGTTTACCTATGTTTCACAAAATGAGTCTTCATAAGTTTGCCTCACGAAAATGCTAAACTCGATCAGTTTCTTTAAGATCAAGTTACTTACTAAGATGTTGAGTTTGCCACCGAACAGAGAGGATACAGTTTGCATCAGTTTTTCTCTCTCGGGACGAGATGTCACATCACAGACTGAGCCACTCACTTGAAACCTTTTCTTTTCCCATTCGCTTAAACTTTGATTAAGCTTAACTTCAGATATATCACATACATGGACTCTAGCTCCAAAACCAGCCAACTCCTCTACTATTGCATACCTAAACATTCCATAAACATAAATTTCTTGAAATCTTGATCTTTCATGATATTATATAAGGAAACAGAACAATAGGTGAAATAGGTGTTACAGAGAGAGTATAGAAGCGATATAAACCCGATTCCGCTGGCTCCACCGGTCACAAGAGCAGTCATACTTTGAAGACTCCATCTGTTTTTATCTATCGTGACTACCTATGTCTTATCACTAACCAGAGATTCCACTGATTAATTATATATAGTATGAAGATAGATCACTAAACCTTTAAATATGAGGTGCATGGATATATTAATAAGCATCCATAGGGAACATATATAAAACCTATTAAACATTGGCCAACTTCCATAGTGATATCTGCCAAGTTTAATAGCAATGAACGACAATGCCATAGATGAAGTGGATCATATGAGTGCAAATTAACGAGTATGTTTGTATGAGTGATGGAAATGTTTGTACCAAAAAACATGACTAAAATATCTAAATAAGTGGTTCCAAGCAAAAATGACTATTTATAGTCAAAATGTTCGACCAAACTTAATTACTCATTTGTTGTTTTTATAATAAAATCAGTCACAAATAAATACTGAAACTAGAAGTCATGATTATGGTGAACATAATTCGGTAAAGATTTCACGTGTTTAGGTAACAACACACATCAAATAGGCTTCTTTCTTTCTCTCTTTGGTAAAACTTCTCTTGCAACTTATTTCTCAAGAACGTTGAAATAGTCGTTGTTGAATTGATGGTCTGACGGCTGAGGCTGCTGAATAGCCATTTCTACTTGGTAATGTATATATGAGTTAATGGTCCTGCTTAAAAAATGACATTCTGTTGTCAAATCATTGGCCACAACTTACTCATATGTCTAATTCAATAACTTTACTCACAAAAGACAACGGAAAGTCGGGAACTAGAAGTAAAAAAGGTGAACATTCCGGCAAAATTTGTGTTTAATGTTAACTACTTGACGTGGATAGAGTCCCTCCTTTTATTGACGTGACAAAAAAATATTATACTTGACGTGGGTAGTCTTCTTCCTTTGTTACAACTTTTACTGCAAACTTCTCTTCCAACTTTTACTTACTTTTAATTTCATTAATATTTGTACCATTTTCATGCTTAATAAAATCTTCAAATTTGATATATAAATATATATGTTTTTTTCTCGATTGGAGCGAAAAGGCAAATATTTCTTTATACTTTTGGTGCAACTAATGATGGATCTTTGACATTTTAAATTTTAATGATATATTTTGTAAAACAGAAAGGAAATAAATTTTTAATTTTTTTTTTTTTCTGAATGAAACTTTTTAAATTTTCACTCACTTTTGGGTATACAGTTTGTGCCATAGAGACGCGCGCCATGTCTCCATTGAGTCATCATTACATAGGGATTGTAAAGCATAGTGTGATGCTACAAGAGTTTGTCTTTGAGAATGAGCTTTGTATATCTAGTTATTTAGGGTCTGAGATGAAGATCGAGTATGAGAGTTATATATTGCTGCAAGTTGTTGGCATTGCAAGTGTAATCAAAGCTTCTATCCAAGAGAGATTATCATCTCCACAATGGAATTATATTGTGATATCATTTAGTTTTTAATTATTAAGAAACTCATAGTTGTGAGTTTTTATTTGAGAGAAAACATTGAGAATTTAAGACAAACAAAACAGAACACCACAATGCCATTCTCAAGCCTGTAGTTGATAGGAGAAACCATTAACAGTGAGACCACCATCAACACAAATGGTCTGGCCTGTGATATAAGAAGCCGCAGGTAGACACAAGAAAGCCACAAGTGATGCGACTTCATTCGGCTCTCCAACACGACCAAGTGGAGTCCTACTCAACAATCCGTACTTGAAACTAATGTCCTCAAGATACTTGAAGGAAAAAAAATTAAGAGATGGTTAGAGGGAACTATGATTTGTTACAATCACAAGAAAATGTAAAAAAGTCGTTATTATTACAGATTGAGACAGAGGAGTATTGATGACATTTGGTGCAACAGCGTTGGCTCGTACGCCATGTTTTGCCCATTCACATGCCAAATTTTTAGCTAGCTGAATCAAAGCTCCTGTAAACAAATTAACAATACACAGAAAAAAAAAAATACAACACTCGGTGTTAATCAGTAAGTCTTGCAATGAACTTCATCTATGCTTCTAATAGTAACTATATATGTCTCTGGTTACCTTTCGTTAGACCATAAATGGATCCAGCGTCAAAAGATATTATCCCTGCAACCGAGGAAACAAAGACGATGCTTCCATAGCCTGAAGCCTTTAGGAGTGGATGTGAAAGTTGGCAAAAATGGTAAGCAGCTTCCACGTTTGTTGAGATATGGAAAGCGAAATCGTCTTCAGTATATTCTGTTGTTGGCTTTGAGCGGATTCCACCTACATTGTTTACCTGTGCATTTTGAAAATAAAGAGTCTTTTAAGAGTTTTCTCATGCTTAACTTGATTATTATATATCTTTAAGAATAATTTACTTACAAGAATGTTGACTTTGCCATCAAACTGTGAGGAGATGGTTTGCATCAACTTTTCTCTCCCGGGACGAGAGGTTACATCACAGACTGAGCCACTCACTTGAAACCCTTTCTTTTCCCACTCGCTTAAACTTTGATTAAGCTTAGCTTCAGATATGTCACATACATGAACTCTAGCTCCAAAACCAGCCAACTCCTCTACTATGGCATACCTAAACAATACACAAAACTTAAAATTCCTTGAAATCTTTGACCATCTAGGATGTTAAAGTAGAAGCATAACAATAGGTAACAAAGATGATAAAGAGAAAAGAATTACAAACCCGATTCCGCTGGCTCCACCGGTTACAAGAGCAGTCATACCTTGAAGACTCCATCTTTTATCCATTTTCCTTGTATGTTACATGCAAATGATCAGAGAAGTGATACACATTATTATATAGACAATATATGAGATAAGTGCGAATTAATGATTTTGTTTGTATGTGAGGTGGAGACGTTAACCATAGTCCATAATAAAGAACATGACAAAAGTTAATGGTCAAGAGGAAAACTGGACTATTAATAGTCAAAATCTTGACATAAAAGTCCACTTTTGTAGAATCAGTTGTCGTTTATAGAAGTTGTAAACATTGCACGTGTGTTTAGGTAACCAAAATAAGGTAAACGATTCTATCATACCTTCAGTGCTTATCTTCTGGTTTGGTTTCATGATCATCCCACTTTACCAAACATTCAAAAGTTTAACCCATTGTATGATAAAACCACATTTGTCCCTTTCTCTCTTCTACTGAATGAGTTTTTTCTTGAATATTTGCTACATTTGGGAAGTTGTAATTATGCTCTTTTGATTTCTAGCCATTATTGGATCTTTAAATCATTATTTGCTTTTTCTCTCCTTCTCGCTTCTATTGAAGTACTATTATCATATTTTTTATTTTTTATTTTTTATTTTGTGTGGTGAAGAGAACCTTTAATATTGCTTAAGTACTGTTGGAATAATTCACGAGACAACATGTCCCTATACTCCACAATAAAATGGATGATTCCCGAGCTTAAAAAATTGTCATATATCTTAGAGATAACTTGCTCGTTAATAATTTTTAGCTCATATATATATCATCATCCTTATGGGCCAGGGCTGGTGGTCACTACGGCGATCTACATGATAACTCGGTTGCCATACTACGAAATGTAATAAAGATTCCCCTCCATTTTTGTCATAATTAATTAAAAAAAAACAGATAGTTCATTAGTGAAATTTAAGGATAATAAATTAATAACAGGTTAAGGGTAACTATTTGTAGATAAGATGAATAGAAAGAGTTTTATCTTTGAGTTCATATTTTGTCACTCATGTAATAATTTGATTTAAAAGGACATTTTTTCTTCAATTTGTCCCATTATGCATTCTACCATACATTATTGAGTATACCTAAACTACCTTTTAAAAAAATTGAAACTAATTTTTAAGCAATTTTAAAATTTTATTTCCCTAAAAACAAATTAATAAATAAAGAAGAGGTTGCCAAAAGGTGTTTTTGATGAAAAAAGGTGTTTTTGATGAATAAAAATGTGTTTTAACAATGACAAAAAATTATTCTGCAAAATCTAGAATACATATTCTAAAGATATTAGATTATGAATTCTACGTGCTATACATGTTCTAAATATGATTGTTTACAAATTCTACGCATTGTACCTTTTCTGTAATCTTTAGAACAGATTTATCTTCTAAAACTTTTAGAAGTCGGAATTTATATGTGTTCTACAAAAACTAGAATATATATTCTACACATAACTCTATATTCTAAAAATATTAGAATTTGTTTTCTTCACTTTATACATATTCTACAAAAGTCAGAATATGAAATCTACATTTTATCATGTGCCCTGCGGAAATTAGAAGATATATTCTACACTTTATTCTATGTTGTTCATAATTTAAAAAATATATTTTACAAAGTCTAGACTTATGTTAAACAAGGTAACTGAATCCTAAATTTAAGGAAACAAAATATTTACGTAATCCCGAAATTATGCAAATCATATATATTCTTAAAGATTACGTTCTAACACGTTTAGAAAACGTGTTCTGAAAACATTATTAATCGATTACCTTAGGTTTAAGAGAGATTTTCTTCATTCTTTTCGTCACTTTCCTACGCTTGTAAACCTAAATTTTGTGTTCTTTCATTCAAGAGTTGATTTTGCAAAATGTTGCAAATCTATGTAACATGTGGTATATAGAGATGTATCGGGCAAAATGAATGGAGATTTATTGTTGATGAAGAAAACGTGGGAAACTTCTTACTTTTCAAGCCAATTCAACTCTTGAAGAGCTAAAGTTGATGGTTTTGGAAGACTATGAAATACAGTCACTAAACATGGTTGATGTGGAATGATCGCCAAGTGATTCTCCTCCGGTTGTTATGATGAATGATCGCCAAGTGAAAAATTATGTTGCTTATTGGAGAATGAAGAATAACATACGGTTGTGTGTGACGTTTAAAACCACAGTGAATGATAGAAGCAATAATGATTTGAATAAGGAACCAAGTGATTCAAGTGAGGGAGGCGTTGACAGTCTCCTCCGTGAAAAGCAGCAAAAAATTGTGAGCAAAGCAAAACCGAATGATTGTAACTTCATAACTTCTAAAGACGCTGAAGTTGGTGCTAGATCTATGATGGTTGATTCTATGGTAAAAAAGAGGCAATATTTCAAAAGCAAGGAAGCTTTACAGGCAAGTTTAGAATTTTTTGCCATGAAGTATAACTTCAATTACAGAGTTACTAAATCTAGTACAAGATTATGGTGTATACGCTGTATTGATAATGTTTGCAAATGGCGTGTTCGTGCTGAGTGCTTAGAAGGGTCTACGTGTTGGAAAATCAACAAGTATGTGGGTAGCCATACTTGTGCTCCTTCAAGGAAAACGAAATTTGGTAGAACACCTTCAGCAAGAACAATCGGGAATCTCATCAAACATAATTATGAAGGTGTCAAGGAGGGACCTAAACCCAATGACATCATTAATATTATGCGTACGGAGAATGGATGTGAGGTAACTTATTCCCAAGCTTGGGAATCTCTTGAGTATGCAGTTAACGAAGTAAGAGGAATCCCAGAGAAAAGTTTTACTAAGATACCTAACTACTTGGACATGCTAAAAGAGGCGAATCCTGGTACGCATACAAATTATGATATTGATTGTGATGGTAGATTCAAGTATCTATTCATTTCATTTGGTCAATCAATAAGAGGGTTCTACAAGAAAATTCGGAAGGTAATTGTACTTGACGGAACGTTTTTAAAGAGCAAATACAAAGGAGTTCTACTAGTTGTTACGACCGTAGATGGTAACTCTAATTTGTATCCAATTGCATTTGGGATTGCTGATTCTGAGAATGATGCTTCATGGGAGTGGTTTTTAATGCAGGTTAAGGTTGTTATTGCGGATGACAAAGATTTAGCTTTTGTGTTAGATCGACATATATTTATTGGTAAAATGATTGGAAAAATCTACCCGTTGGCTAATCTTGGCATTTGCATCCACCACTTGATAGGTAATGTGGTAACAAATTATAAAGGAAGAGGTGTGGCTGGACGTGTTGCAAAAGCGTCAAAAGCGTATAGAGTTGCTGAGTTTGATAAACATTTTGAGGAAATTTGCAATATTAGTCCGGCGATTGGAGGTTATCTAGAGGAGGCCGATGTTAAAAAATGGGCTAGATGTCATTTTCCTGGATATAGATATGACATTAACACCAACAACCCTGCTGAATCAATAAATTCAGCTTTGAGATCACCGAGAGAGTATCCAATAATTTCTTTGTTAGATAGCATTAGAGAAATGTTAACCCGCTGGTTTTATGAGCGTAAGGCATTAAGTGCGCAGCAGAACGACCCTTTAACCGTTGAGGTGGAGAAGAAGATTTCTAGAAGAATAGAGAAGGGTGAAAAGTTAAAAGCTTATCCTATTTCTCAATTCATATTACAGATTAAAGGTAAATGCGTAGATTATATTGTTGATTTGGAGAAGAGGACTTGTTCATGTGGAAAGTTCGACATAGGAAAACTTTTTTGTAGACATGCCATAAAAGCAGCTTTTAGTGTTGGGAAAAGTCTGTACCCATATGCTGATGATGTGTTCACTACTGCTTCATGGAGATCATTGTACGAGGAAACCATTAATCTTATAGGTGTTCCTGAAGATGAATGGTGTGTTCGTGAAACTGTTGGTGATGTAAAAATTATACCACCTGAGACAAGAAAAGGAGCTGGTAGAAGAAGAAAAAGAAGATATGAATCAGTGGAAGACAAGATAAGATCGTCACAAGGAGCGAAGGCCACAATAGATCGACATGTGAAAACACGATCTAATAATAGGTTTGTTCAACAACTGTTACACATCATTTCAAATACATGTTTTAGTTTCTTTAATTTAACATTCATTATTTTTTTAATATTCTCAGGATGGTCTTGCTAGTAAAATGGAGGATTAAAAGCATGATATCCCAAATCTTTGAGGATTTATAATGTAGTCTTCTTCGTCACTATTTGGAGTTCACGTTATTAGATATCTTATGTTTTTTTATTTTGAATTTCTTATGTTTCAAATACATGTTATTGGCTTTCTTATGTTTTTTTATTTATTTTGAATTTCTTATGTTTCAAAATAATGGAAATAGATTTGGGGGAAAAATCCCTAAAATCTTTCGATCGAGAGAGAGAGCTGTGGGATTTTTTTTTTTTTTTTTTTTTTTTTTTTTTTTTTTTTTTTTTTTTTTTTTGTAGAAATCGGGAGCTGTGGGATTTAATTTTGGAAATATTTTATAGATTCTTAATTTGAATTAAGGGAATTGAATTTTTTTTTCTATAGTATTGCAATAAGAGGTATAATAGAGTATTTCTGTATAATAAAACTCAATATACCAAACTTTGAAAAAAAGGCATAATGGGACAAATTGAAGAAAAAATATCCTTTAAAATCAAATTCTCCTATTTTTATAGGAAAACACTCTCTTTACGATGATTTAAGTTTTAATAGGATTTTATGGAAATTCTTTGAAATCAAATCTTCAAAATGTTTTCATCAGTGGATCTTAGAGTAGATTTTCAAATCACTAATTAATAATAACATTAGATTTTAAATTCAAAAAAAATAACATTAGATTTCTTTAAGTTTTTTAAAAATCCATGGGTGAATAACATTGTTTTACTTGGATAAAATATGATACATGAGAATATATATATCGTTGGACGTTCTTCGCGAGACCAACCCAAAAGACAAGACTTGGACGTTCTTCACGAGACCAACCCAAAAGACAAGACTCGGCTCAATTGCTCAAGCCAGTGGCTGATAGGAGAAGCCACTAACTGTAAGACCTCCATCAACACAAATGGTCTGACCAGTAATATATGAAGCAGCAGGAAGACACAGAAAAGCTACAAGTGATGCAACTTCGCTTGGTTCTCCAGCACGACCAAGTGGAGTTCTACTGGACAAACTCTGGTTAAAACCGGTGTCTCCGAGAAACTGATTATTCAAAAAATTGTAAGAAACAAGGATAGGATGTGGATGATGTTATTTGTAAAAGACCAAAAAATGAAGAAAAAAAAAGTAAGAGGGAGTATTTTACGGATTTAATCAGTGCAGTGTTGATAAAATTAGGAGCAACAGCGTTAGCTCTTATGCCGTCGTTTGCCCATTCACAAGCCAAATTTCTTGCTAGCTGATTCAAAGCTCCTGTACATATACACACAAGAAAAAAGATGAACTACTACGACGAGACTTCTTATAGGATTTTCAAAGAAAATTAGAACTAATGTTGATATACAAAACTTTTCTAGACAATTAGAACTAATGGTCAACCAACTAGTCTTGTTTGTGTCAATATTCTCCTTATATATGTTATTGAATATGAATGAAAACCCTATATTTTGATAGTCTGATCATATATAGTTCTGACACGAAAAGTGTCAGAACTACAACGAAACCTATATCTAAACTATTATGAGTTGGAAAATATATAAAATATACATCCCAACTACTATGACTTGTGATATCATAATTTTTGCCTATCATACTAAAACATTAGCTTCTTTTGTTTTTGTCAAATATTAAACGTAATTAAAAGGTCTCTATTTAGTTTTAGAAATTTCATATATACATAGGATATTATATATTTCGTCTAGTAAAATGGACAATCTCTCTATTGATTAGTCAGTTCAGCAAAGAACCCTGGTTACCTTTCGTTAGACCATAAATGGATGCAGCATCAAATGATACAATCCCTGCTATAGAGGAAATAAAGATGATGCTTCCATAGCCTGAAGCCTTTAGCATTGGATGTGAAAGCTGGCTAAGATGATAAGCAGATTCCAAGTTTGTAGAAATATGGATTGAGAAGTCGTCTGCCTCATATTCTATTGTTGGCTTTGTGAGAATTGTACCAACGTTGTTCACCTATATGTTAAACAGATAAAAGTAAGAAAAACCACTTACGATATATGTCTTTTGTTACTGGCCTAAAAGAATATGCATAGTTTCTCAAATTAAGATTAACTTACAAGAATGTTCAGCTTGCCATCGAATACCGTTGTGACAGTTTGCATAAGTGTTTCTCTCTCTTGACGAATGGATGCATCACAGACCGAACCACTCACTTGAAACCCTTTTTTCTCCCATTCACATAAACTTTCATTGAGAAGAGTTTTGGATATGTCACATACATGGATTTTGGCCCCAAAACCGGATAGTTCCTCTACTATTGCATGACTAAAACAATCCACACCAAAACAAAATTTAGCGACAACATCTTACATAAATCTAAAAGAATGGGCAAAAATTATGATTTAGGGAGAGAAGAAAGACGAACCCGATTCCACTGGCTCCACCAGTTACAAGGGCAGTCATACCTTGAAGACTCCATCTTTTATCCATTCTATGTTTGCATGTGACTAGCAAAGAACAGAGATGCTACATAACATATATAGAGTCATAATATATAAAATATTAACGATAAGCCGTGGTTCATTTGATCGTAAATCTTTAAAGATATTTAAATAAATAATTAAATAAATATATATCTATATATATATATATATTATAAACCCGATCAACACATTTTCTAATCTACATCGATCCTACAGATCACTACATGATTTTTTTTGTCGTATTTTCATTGGTGCGGTTCTAAATCATTTTCTGAAATATCTATCATGATATTGCTCCAGTTCAAGCACGTCTAAACTGTGGAAATTTTTTACAACATTTAACGGCAAATACAAAATACATTTTGGTAAGATAAGTGACCAAAACTTTTAAAATTATGCACATGCACTACCATATTTTCTAAAATCAGAATATTACATATATGTTATGATTTTACGCAATAAAACGTAGACATTTTTATTTATAATATTCATTTTAGTTTATTTTCAAAAGTATGATTTACAAATTAAATTTAAAATTTATATTTAGATTCGTAATACTTTATTAATTTTTGTTTTCACCGTATCGGTAGATATGACAATGTACGTGTTTAGACAGACATCAGTTCGAAAATACCACAATCTATTGAATATATACGTAAAAATTCTGTAGAAGTTTTTTTTTAAATTCGTATATTTGTCCAAAATAACCTAAAAATACCATTAAAAAACTTCCTAGTGGGTTTAAATATTCCTTTAAAAAAACCGTTACAAAATGAGGTGTTCCTTGATAGTATTTTCTTTGTTCAAATGCATTTCTATTATTACTAATTATTTGGTAGGACCCAAAACCGATAGAGAGGTGCGCATACATGGGAAAATATATGAGCATGTAATCTGTAATCGTGCCTTGATCTTAAATTATTTGTTGCTGGGGGAAAGAATCAAGAAATCACGAGATAAAACACGACAAAGCCGTTCTCGTCGTGAGAGTTTAAGACAAACAAAAAAAACGCGACAAAGACGGAACAACAACAACAAAAAATAAGTATATATAATCATGTTGTATTACAATTAACATGTAAAATCAGAGACATAGACGTAACAACAACAAAATAGAATAAGCATAATCTTGTTTATGTTACAATCATTTAAATTCAGTGACAGAGACGGAACAACAACAATGAAATAAGTGCGCTATAATCATGTTGTGTTGTGTTACAATTAACATTCTTAAATTCAGTGACATAGACGGTAATATATACTCTCTCAAATCTCAATGCTATTAACATTCTCAAGTTATGTTGCTTCGGGTCGTTGATGAGAGTATCCAACTATCCATGTTCCTAACAAAGCACCAATCAACAACTACCAAAGCCGGCCAGTAAACCACGATCAATAAAATGTCAAATAGACCTGAGTTGAAGCATATAGCATTTTGATTTTGAAAGATTAATTGCCGCAAAGTTGTTAGTGCCGCGGGTGTAATTGAATCTTCTATTCATAATGGAATTGTGAATTCATTTATATCTTCATGTAGAAACTCATAGAGAGAAATTTTTTATTAGAGATATAGAGAACGTTGAGTGTTTAAGGAAACTACAAACCAAACACAACAAGCTAGGCCATTTTCAAGCCTGTGGTTTATAGGAGAAACCGTTAACCGTCAGGCCTCCATCAACACAAATAGTTTGACCTGTGATATATGAAGCTGCTGGTAGACACAAGAAGACCACTACTGATGCAACTTCATTCGGCTCTCCAACACGGCCAAGTGGAGTTCTACTCAACAATGCCTTCTTCAAACTGACGTCCTCAAGAAACTTTTATAAACAAAAAATTGAGAAATGATTAGAGGAATAGAGGTTGTTAAAATTCACAACAATGAAAAAAAAAAAAAAGAGTTTTATATTATTTGTTTATTACAGATTGAGACTGAGCAGTCTTGACAGCATTAGGTGCAACAGCATTAGCTCTTATGCCGTATTTTGCCCATTCACATGCCAAATTTCTAGCTAGCTGATTCAGGGCTCCTGTAAAATAAATTAACAAAACATTTTTTTTGTTGAAGTAAAAAAAAAAAATACTACTCCTTGTTGATTTTGCAATGAATAGCCTCTAGTAGCAACTTAGCTAGGTTAACTTAAGTTACCTTTTGTAAGACCATAAATGGATCCAATGTCGAATGATATAACCCCTGCAACCGAGGAAAGGAAGATGATGCTTCCATAGCCTGAAGCCTTCAAGAGAGGATGTGAAAGTTGGCAAAAATGGTAAGCACCTTCCAAGTTTGTTGAGATATGGAAAGTCCAATCATCTGCTACATATTCTGTTGTTGGCTTTCCCCGGAGTACGCCCACGTTATTAACCTATGTTGTAAAAAACAAATTCTCTCATATATGAATTTTAGTTATAGAGTATGCGTAGTTGTTTCTATATAATGATCATTTACTTACAAGAATGTTGAGTTTGCCATCGAACAGGGATGAGACGGTTTGCATCAGCTTTTCTCTCTGAGGACGAGAGGTTACATCACAAACTGAACCACTCACTTGAAACCCTTTCTTTTCCCATTCGCTTAAACTTTGATTGAGCAGAGTTTCAGATATATCGCACACATGGATTCTAGCTCCAAAACCAGCTAACTCTTCTACTATGGCATACCTAAACATAACATTCCACAAAACTTTAATTCCTTCAAATAGTGACCATTTAGAAGCAGAACAATGGGGTTAAAGAGGTGATATAGAAAGATAGACAAACCCGATTCCGCTGGCTCCACCGGTCACAAGAGCAGTCATACCTTGAAGACTCCATCGTTTATCCATTTTCCTTGCTTGTTACTAGCAATGATAATAATATATATACAATCAATGTGGATCAGATAAAGTCTTAATTATTGAGTTAGTTTGTATGTGTGGTTCAGAAGTGATGTAGTAGTCAAAAGAGAGCATGGCTAGAATATCTAAGTTAGTGGTCCTCACCAAAAAATGAAATTTTTTAGATATTATTCATTTCGCTTAAGTTATAGTGTGTTGAAAAAGTCTTAATACATCGATAACTTCTAATATGATTTTGACTTCTTCGCAATTAAATCTTTCGTAAAACAGTGAATATGAGAAATAACTTTTTAAGCTTTTGCATTTAGTTTTGGATGACTACAATGATTGTTTGTGCCATACAGACGCCATCTCTCCTCTGAGTCATCATTGCATATTTGCATAGGGATTGTAAAGCATGGTGTGTTGTCACATGATTCTGTATTTGGATGACTGTTGAAGTTGAAGACCATCTTCTCATTTGAGTCCAAGTTTTACTCTGCTTTTGTCTGCTCTGTTACTGCAAAAGGGCTTACTTTTTCTTAATCGGAAACCTATCCTTGCTAGGTTTCTTGTTCATCCTGTTTTACGAATACTCAAATCTTAACCATTGTATAACATTAGGAAAGGGTATAAGAGAGAATGTCGACCTTCTGCGATTTGCATAAGTGTTTCTCTCTTGTGGAAAGAATCCACATAGAATTTTATTGAGCAGAGTTTTTGACAGGTTACAAGGCCAATAGGGAGTTTAGGATATTAAGACAAGAACATAACATGACCATTCTCAAGCCTGCTGCTGATAAGAGAAGCCATTAACAGTGAAACCTCCATCAGCACAAATGGTTTGGCCAGTTATATAAGAAGCTGCAGGAAGACACAAGAACACCACTAGTGATGCAACTTCATTCGGCTCTCCTTAGCGACCAAGTGGAATTCTACTCAACAATGCATCCTTGACACTGACGTCCTCAAGATACTTAAAGAATACACAATGCAGAAAATATTAGAGGAACTCAGGTTGTTGTTATATTCACACAAAAACATGTAAAAAGTTGTCTTTGATTTATTACAGATTGACACATAGGAGTTGTGATAGCATTTGGCGCAACAGCATTGGCTCTTATGCCGTCTTTTGCCCATTCACATGCCAAATTTTTAGCTAGCTGATTCAAAGCTCCTATAAAAATACAACAACAACAAAAAACAACCCTTCTTGGTTAGTCAGTCTTGCAATGAACTGCCTCTAGTACAAACCATGCATGGTTACCTTTAGTTAGACTATAAATGGATGCACCATCAAGTGATACAATCCCTGCAACAGATGAAACAAAGACGATGCTTCCATTGCCTGAAGCCTTTAAGAGAGGATGTGAAAGCTGACTAAAATGGAAAGCAGCTTCCAAATTTATTGACATGTGGAAAGAGAAATCTTCTTCAACATATTCTGTTGTTAGCTTCCCACGAAGTACACCAACATTATTAACCTATAACATATATGCTTAGGCGTTTGCATTAGATTTCTATTAAGGAGTACTACTATACTATAAGTTAATTTCACTTACTAAAATGTTGAGTTTGCCGTGGAACAGCGAGGAGATGGTTTGCATCAGCTTTTCTCTCTCGGGACGAGAGCTTACATCACAAACTGATCCACTCACTTGAAACCCTTTCTTTTCCCATTCGCTTAAACTTTGAGTAAGCAGAGTTTCAGATATGTCACATACATGGATTCTAGCTCCAAAACTAGCTAACTCATCCACTATGGCATACCTAAACACTCTTGACCTATCAGGAAGCTAAACAGCAAACAGAACAATAGATTGAAAAGTTGATGTAGAGATAAAATAGAGAAGAAAGACGAACCCAATTCCGCTGGCTCCACCGGTGACAAGAGCAGTCATACTTTGAAGACTCCATCTTTTATCCATCTTTCTTGTATCTTACTTGAATTGAAGCGACCATGCCACAGATTTGATCTGTTTATAATGAATATGGATCAGATAAGTGTGTAGTGGCGGCTAAATTAAAATATCTAAGCTAGTGGTCCAAAAAGATAACTAAAACTACAAGTCAGACTCGTGCACCAATTACGGTAAACGTCTCCACGTCTTTATATAAAATAACTAAAGAAAAATTACTAATATGTACTCTAAAAATTGGTTTATTTTTCATATGTATCCACAGATTTGATATGTTTATAATGAATGTGGATCAGATAAGTGTGTAGTGGCGGCTAAATTAAAATATCTAAGCTAGTGGTCCAAAAGGATAACTAAAACTACAAGTCAGACTCGTGCACCAATTACGGTAAACGTCTCCACGTCTTTATATAAAATTAGATAATTAAGAAAAGATGTTCACAGGGGCCAGAAAGACTCGGTCATAGGAACTTAGAGATAGGTGCTGGTGCTGAAGTTGCGAATGAAGCTGGACCAAGAAGATAGGTCACAAGTGGCCTTACTCTCTTTGTTTCGGAATGAGGATGGGAATCTTGTATGTCGATTTAGCAAACCAATGCCTTAAGCCACAGTCCGCACATCGTGCGGGTTTAAAAATTATCGAAAAAAATAAATCCTAAATCTTAAACAATTTTTTAAAAATAGATAAAGAAATTTTATTTATTTTTCAAATTTAAAACGACTTCTCAATTACTCGATCAACCAGCTCTTGTTTCATTACCGAAATCATCAACATTATTCAGAAAAGACAACTCTAAATATTGACCAAAAACATCAACCACCGACTTATCTTCCAAACTTATAATGTTACTAACTGTAGAATCACTTTTAGAACCTCCATCAGTGTCTCCATCCTCGATTAAATTAGCGGGCTTATCTATCTTAACATTTTTGTGCTATCCTCTCTTATCTTTGTATCCAAACAAGTCTCAACAAAATTCTCTACAATCCTTACAACCAAACACAATCATTTCCTTATTTGATAATATTAATTTCCTAAAAACTATTTACCTAATTTAAATCAATATTAAAATATAATTCTCCTTGCACTTTTATTTAATCTTATATTTAATTATTTTAATTACTATTTAATACATAAAGTTAATAAAATTTTAGATTTTTTCAGCATATGATGTGATTTGAATTTTTATAAACGGATATATATATTTTAAAATTTTTCTTAGGATATTTATAACCAAACAAGTATATCCACATATAGAGGTCGAAATACATTTTTAAAGTACAATAGGGTGTCATCACTTTTTGGCTTTTTGCCAACTTCGGTCAGATTTTAACTAAAATTATAACCGATTCAATTATCTGGATCCTCCTTAAGATTACCGAATATTTTGGGTCGGTTTTTAATCCATAGCATACTTATTTACATCCAAGTAATGCCAATTAATGTCCTTTGTATTTTAGGAAAGATCTAATTTACATACCGAATTTTTAGGGCTGAGTTTGACAAAAAGAATTAATAACACAAATTCTGCAATAACATCCCTATAATATAGCAACTAATTCAAGATGAATACATCTTAGGAAATATTTAATTTGCGTTTAATAAACGATTACATATTTGCTAAATTCTTATTAGCTTTAAATGTACACTATTAATCCAATAATATCAATTGAGAATCAAAATAAGAATATGTCATATCATTCATTCCTAAATCATAACTAACCAAATCATAAAATTTATATTCTCAACTAGCGAATAAAGAGTTTATACAAAACCTATCTACAACCGTTAACAATATATATATAGCTGCAATTCACTATCGACTACAAGCACCACTAAACTATTGCAGTATCATATCAACAAAATAATAGACCCCTCGTGTACCACGGGGTAAAACCTAGTATATTTCGATTTCATTTCATTGCATCTGATAACTTCCATTAAAAAAACCGCGTGAATCAAAGACCCACACAATAAATCGACAAAATTATATCAGAAAAAAAAATCAAAGATCAAAAGCTTTCGATATAAACATGTAATGTTATGTAGATATAATGTTATTTTATTAATTTGTTGTCCTATTATGTTTCAAAATAATAATTTTTTACATAAATTATGTTATTCTTTTTAAATTTGTTATTCACTGTTTATTTATTAATAATAATATACAAGCTTTGTGAATTACTTTTTATACATGTCAAAATCTTATTGAAATAACACGTATAATATAAGTAACATATAATGGAAAATAGATTAGTTTTGTTCATTTTCTTTTTTGATTTAATTTTTTTTAGATATAAACATGCAAATTTTACTTAGATTTAATGTTCTTTTCTAAATTAGCTGTTTTAAAAAAATAAATTTTGACACGTGTTAACATCTCATCAGTGTACTGACACATGTCATGATCATGTTAAAGGCTAATTTGAAAACCCTACTTTATAGAGTAAGATTTTTTATATAATAAAAAAATTAGTTCAAACTTAAAAGCTTTTTTCCTAAGACTGCCACTCGGTTCTTCATGATCTTGGTTTTTTTCGCATGTGCCTTCACAAATCTTGTTGCAGTGCTCAGTGTTCGAAATTGGCTAACCATAGAGACATAAAATTTATTTATTTATCTTTTTGTGCAAACAAAGACATAAAATTTAATATGTTATGATAGATAGTATCATTATACAACCAAATATGAATGGCAAGTAGTATATTTATTTTACCATGTAGTGGTTGAGAATATTTGTAACAGTGAAACTTTGATATGGATGACACATAGTATAATTATCTTAATTGTTTTTTTAAATATAGTTAGATTGCAATTATCTTACGCTTTGTTTTACTAAACTTTGAAACTGTGATTTTTTATCGTTAAACTTGACACTTGTCTTGATCTGATGAGTTACTAACTTTGATATTTAATCGTGAAAATTGACATGTGTCATGATCTGGTGAGTTACTAACTTTGAGAACCAAGGTTTATATAATAAGATAACTAAAGAAAGAATTACCAAGATGTACTCTAAAAATTGGTTTATTTTTCATATGTATAATTTTTTTTGAAATTTGCTCAGATATTTATTGTCGAGGGTATAATTACAATTTACCACTTAGGTTAATTTTTTATTTTTTTGTTCTGAAAATATTAAAAAAATACACAACAGCAAATGATTCCACGTCATTATTAACAGTGAACATCTGATTTAAATAATTCCACGGCTGAGTTATAATATTTAAGGAAAAACGAAAGGATTCATAGATTGATATGACGGCTGAGTTATAATGCTTGGTGGATGACTTATGACAATAAATAATCTGAAAGTGAATGTCTGATTTATATTACTTCACGGCTTAAGTTATAATACGTAAGGGAAACCGAAAGGTCTCATAGATTCATATGACGGCTGATTTATAATGCTTCGTGGCTGACTTATTAGTCGTTTCATCCTTCCTCGCGTTCAATCCGTAACCATCGAGAACAAGCTTCACAAACTTGTCGTGTGTTGTTTCCGCATCTATCTGCACAACTCTACACCCTTTATCATCGATGTTAAATACATATTTATGTTTCTTTACCCAATTACCAGAAACAACAATTAGCGGAACTGGATCCATGAAAGAAAATGAAGAAGAATGAGGAAAATTAAGAAGTGAAGAACAAGGTAAAGAACTTCACTTTTGAACCAGGTGAAGAAGTTGGAAGTCGAAAAAACGAGGTTTCGTATTTCCGGAGAAGATGATGACATGGAATGATGACATGGATGATGCGTCCGAAGTGGCAAGTCAGCCACCAAACAAACATGTAAATCAGCCTAATTAAATCAGCCATAAAACAAGATTATAACTCAACCGCAACATGAATACTATTACAGTAATTAAAAAACAAAAAAATGGCTGCCAAGTTCAGCTGCTTAATCAACTGAAACTTTATAACTTAGCCGTATTGTTTAATAAGTCAACCGTAACTGAATGATATTCTAGTCATTAATCTTTTGCTACTAAGTCAGTCGTAAAACGACCGAGTTGTCCGATAAGTCAGCTTATCACGGCAGAGTTATAGTGTTTAACCATAACTCAGCCTTAACGACATCTCATAAGTCAGTCGTTGTTCATAACTCAGCCAGCCAGAAAAAATTAATTCAGCCATGTCGTAGTGATAACTCAGCCAAAATTTTGACAACTCAACCATCGGGTAAAAACTCAGCCGTAAGGACGGCTCAGCCAGATTTCATTAAGTCAGTTGTAACGCTTAGCTGAGTTATGCTCTAAGTCAGCCGTTCGCTCTTACTGAAATTTTTTTCCATAAATCAGCCCCAACATACCATAAGTCAGCCGTCATTGTCTCTGTAAAAGCGTTACGGCTGAGTTATTTAATACACATCAGCGATTTCTGACGTAGCGTCTGACGTGGCAATGACATTTTTGTAATTACGTTTTTCCGGTAACATAAAACAAGGGAACGCTATGTATTTTTAAAATACCTGAAATATCCTAGTAATAATAAAAAGATTTGTTGATTCTGGTAATATTACCTAGTTTGGAGTACATCTGAGTAATCTCCCATAACTAAAATGGAACTGTTACCTTCACACTTTTGATGTGGCAAATGATGGATATGTTTAGTTGTCATGGTTTACTCTTTGGTATAGATTAGTCACTCAAAAGCTAGGTTGCATGGAAAGGGAAACGGATACGCGGAAGCGAAACGTTTTGGAAACGAGAAACGACTTTTTCTAAAATTAGCAAATGGAAACGTTTTGGAAACGTATGGATATATACATGTGTATACATATATATATATATANATATATATATATATATATATATATATATATCTATAAATATATAATAAAACACTAAACATAAAAATCATATCAAAAAGCTTCAAAATATAAATTTTCAAAATATAAATTTTAAATAGTTTTATTAAAACACTAATAATATTATATATTTATATCTATAATAAAGTTTTATATTTCTAAATTATTTAATTATTAAGTTTTAAACTAAAAAAAAGGTTTCTGTCGTGTTTCCAAAATGGAAATAGAGTTTCCATCGTGTTTCCAACCAGAAATTTCTAGGAATCATGTTTTTGTGTCTTGTTTCCGAGTTTCCTTGAGTTTCCGTTTCCAAACCTTTCGGAAACGGAAAACGGAGCTCAAAAAGATTTCCCATGCAACATAGCTCAAAAGTCAAAAGAATTAACTGCTTAACATAGTGTCTTTTTGTTTGTAAAAATTGTGCTGTCTAAAGTAAACTCTCTACATGGGACAGAAACTCATCATAAGCTCTCATAGCTTGAGAGTTTTTATTAGAGAGAACAGAAAACGTGAAAAGCTCAATATATATATGTATATATTTTTATTGAAAATAATGTAAATTAGATTCAAAAAAAAAAAAAGTTTTTACATTGTATGCAACGTTTGTTTGAAGAGTTAAATTTACACTTTAAAGATTGAAACTAGAAAAGTTCATTATAAAGCTTGTGGCTGATAAGAGAAGCCATTAACAGTGAACCCTCCATCAACACAAATGGTTTGACCAGTAATATAAGAAGCTGCAGGAAGGCACAAGAAGACCACAAGTGATCCAACTTCGTTCGGCTCTCCAGCACGGCCAAGTGGAGTTCTATTGAACAATCCTTCCTTGAAACTTACGTCCTCAAGATACTTTAAGAATACACAATTGAGAAATTATTAGAGGAATTGAGGTTGTTACATTCACACCAAGTATATTTAGAAGTCGTCTTTTGTTTTATTACAGATTGAGACATAGGAGTATTGACGATATTAGGAGCAACAGCGTTGGCTCTGATGCCGTCTTTTGCCCATTCACATGCCAAATTTTTAGCTAGCTGAATCAAAGCACCTACAAAAGAAATGAAGAACAAGAAATAAAAACCAGTCTTGGTTTGCTAGTCTTGCAATAAACTGCCTCTAGTACAAACCGTCTTGGTTACCTTTCGTTAGACTATAAATGGATCCACATGAAACTGATACAATCCCCGTAGTCGAGGAAATAAAGACGATGCTTCCATTTCCGGAAGCCTTTAAGAGAGGATGTGAAAGCTGGCTAAAATGGAAAGCAGCTTCCAAATTTATTGATATGTGGAAAGATAAATCTTCTTCCACATAATCTGTTGTTGGCTTCCCACGAATTACACCCACGTTATTTACACATATATTATGAACATATATGCTTAAGCGTTTGCATTACAATTCTGTTAAGGAGTACTCATTGAAGAACTAGGCTTAGGTGTTTATGTATATCAAGATCGTTTACTTACTAGAATGTTGAGTTTGCAATCGAACAGTGAGGAGACGGTTTGCATAAGATTTCTCTCTCGGGACGAGAGGTTACATCACAGACCGAGCCACTCACTTGAAACCCTTTCTTTTTCCATTCGCTTAAACTTTGATTAAGCAGAGTTTTGGATATGTCGCATACATGGATTCTAGCTCCAAAACAAGCTAACTCCTCTACTATGGCATACCTAAACACGCTTGACCCATCAGGATGGGTACATAGGAAAGATATGATGTATATAGAAAATATAAGAAAGACTAACCCAATTCCGCTGGCTCCACCGGTCACAAGAGCATTCATACTTTCAAGACTCCATCTTTTATCCATATTTCTTGTATCTTACTTGAATTAAAGTGACCAGAAATGCCACAGATTTTATGTATATATACTAATACAATGATAAATGTGGATCAAATAAGTGTGTGGTGGAAATGTTATGTAGCCATAAGAGAGTTAGAGAGAACATGACTAAAAAATCTAAGTTAGTGGTCCCTTGCAAAAATGACTTTTCAAAAATCTTTCAACCAATACTTAACTTCATTTTTTCTTTTCAATATCTTCACTCATAAAAGACAACTGAAACTATAAGTCAGACTCGTACGTGAACCAAATACAGTAAACGTTTATTTCCACGTTTATATTTAAAATAACAAGAAGGCAACTGTTAATTTCACACTTTGGATATATATGAAAAATGATGGATATTTAGTTGAAACCCTTTCTTTTCCCATTCGCTTAAACTTTGATTGAGCTTAGTTTCAGATATGTCACATACATGGATTCTAGCTCCAAAACCAGCTAACTCCTCCACTATGGCATACCTAAACAATACGCAAACTTATATTCCTTGAAATCTTGACCATTTAGGATGTTATAATAGAAGCATATAACAGAGGGTACTAGAGATGATAAAGAGAAGAGAAAGACAATCCCGATTCCGCTAGCTGCACCGGTTACAAGAGCTGTCTTACCTTGAAGACTCCATCTTTTATCCATTTTTCTTGTATGTTACTAGAAGTGACCAAAATGCCACAAAGTATAAGTATACTATGAATGTGGATCAGATAAGTGTCAATTATAAAGTATGGGTCCGAATAGTAACCGTAGATTTAGTAGTGCGGAACAAAAAATTTGATAGTGTGGTACGGTTCAAGCAAAATTGGCTTTTTATATAGTCAACATCTTCAATAGAGACACCATCTGTCGGTCTGTCCATTGAGTCATCATTTTGCATAGGGATTGTAAAGCATAATACTGTTATATTACCTGATTATGTCTTTAGGCTTAGATCGAGTAAGTTGATGACTGTCGAAGCCCAACTTTCTTATCTGAGTCTTAAGTTGTGCTCTTCTTTTACTCTATATGACTATGTTATGAATGTTTACGAAGAGAGAGGAACTTAGTCCCAAAAAGTATAGCATTAACGCTAACAAATCCAAATCATCTATTCTGTTGACATTCAAAGGTTTGCTAACAGATCGAGGTTTCAAACCATTATTGATTTATTGTATATTGAATCTTCTTAAGTTTCAAATCAAACAAAAACAAACAATCAACGGTTTAGTGCTGAGGCTTGTAAGAAAAGCCGTTAATAGTGAAACCTCCATCAACGCAAATAGTTTGACCTGTTATATAAGAAGCTGCATGAAGACATAGAAATGCCACAAGCGATGAGACTTCATTTGCCTCTCCAACACGCCCCATCGGTGTCCTGCTCTCCACTGCTTTGTTAACCTTTTCATCACTGAGTATCTGAGAATTTTTTTCACTCATGTTAAAACTATGAAGTAATATTAATATAGCTTTGACTTAATTAATTAAAAATTCACATGTTATTATTTTAAAAAATTCTCTAAGAATTTGAGAGATGTTCACTTAAAATTAAATTACGAAGCAAGAAATATATAATCTTTGGCTTAAGTTAAAGATTCATATAATCATATGTAATAATTTTATTCTTTATCTTATTTTTTGTAGTATCAAGGAGATCTTTGGTTTTATAAATTTCTAATTAATAGCCTTACATCGGCAACTAAAGGAGTTGCTATGACCCATGGACACACAGAGTTAACCCTTATGTTGTCACTTGCCCACTCGCATGCTAAGTTTCTTCCCAGCTGATTCATAGCTCCTAAAACACACATTTATATAATTAAGTCTCAGAACACGATGCATCAGTCGCTGTTTGAATATATACATACATATAATATACCTTTAGTTGCTCCATAGATGGATGAACCGGTATGCACAACCCCAGAAACAGAGGAAATGAA
>NC_025700.1:6013125-6020522 GCF_000633955.1 Camelina sativa
TTTTATAAATTTCTAATAAATAGCCTTACATCGGCAACTAAAGGAGTTGCTATGACCCATGGACACACAGAGTTAACCCTTATGTTGTCACTTGCCCACTCGCATGCTAAGTTTCTTCCCAGCTGATTCATAGCTCCTAAAACACACATTTATATAATTAAGTCTCAGAACACGATGCATCAGTCGCTGTTTGAATATATACATACATATAATATACCTTTAGTTGCTCCATAGATGGATGAACCGGTATGCACAACCCCAGAAACAGAGGAAATGAACACGATGCTCCCAGAACTTGAAGCTTTTAGTAAAGGATGAGCAAGCTGTGAGAGATGAAAAGCCGACTCGAGATTTGTAGCCATTATAAACGAGTATTCTTCTGTTGTAAACTCTGTAGTAGGCTTGTCTATAAACGTTCCCGCATTGTTTACCTACATATGTATAAATTGATAGATACAACAAAACACTAGGTTTGATTCTTGTACATCCCAAGCCCAAGAAGAAGAAGCTTATATATATGTATACTTACAAGGATGTTGAGCTTTCCTTGGAAGAGAGAGGAAACGGTTTCAATGAGTTTCTCTCGTTGCTCACGAGAAGAAACATCGCAGATAGAAGTAGAAACCTGAAACCCTTTTGCTTGCCATTTACGTAAGCTATCTTGAAGTTGAGTTTCGTCTCTTGCACATGTGTGGACTCTTGCTCCCAACATTGATAATTCCTCCACCACAGCTTCCCTGTTCATGAAACACACAAACATAGTTGGTTCTTCCATACCAAAATATCACAATACAGTAAAAAGAACATATAAAATGTTCATGACTCACCCGATGCCTTTAGAGCCACCGGTCACAAGAGCAGTCATACCTTGAAGACTCCATCTTTTCTCCATTTTTCTTGTATCTTACTTGAATTGACCAGAAAAGCCACAAATTTTATGTATACAATGAATCTGGATCATATAAGTGTGAAATAAATATGTTTGTATGTGTGGTGGAAATATTATGTAGTCGTATGAGATCAGAGAACAATGACTAAAATATCTAAGATAGTGGTTCTGACCAATGGATAGGCTTCAAAGTTTGTAATATATTTCTTCATCTTGAATGGGGCAAAAAGAAAATCTATATAAGGAGGATGACCAACTCCTTCCATTTGAGTGACACATCAGTAGTGGAGAGAGCGACACATCAGCAGTAGAGAGAGTGCTACCTATCTATTTTTATTAAAAGCAAACAGACCTAAACTTAAAGGAATATAAAACATCTTTCAATTTTTTTTTAAAAAATTTATATCACAAACAGTTTCAATACTTACATAAAAAAATTTAAAGAGGCTTACAACATGTCCCAAAAAAATAGATGCATCGCCAAAAGACAAAAGGGCATCGCGAGTGAATCAAAGCGTCACTTCTTCCTCTTGGCATAAACCATGAATGTATTGGCATATGGTTTAAGCGTTACAAATTTGTCAATAGTTTGAAAAGTTGCATTAGTGATAGAGATATTGATTAATATTATAAAAAAAATTATGAAAGTTTGTCCCTAAAGAAATAAATTTTTATATATAAAGAAGATTAGAGTTTTGTTCACTATCAAATGGAAGATATTTGAATAAAACTGTAGAATGTTGGTTTAGAAAAATACTGAGAAAAAGAGGAAGATAGTTGAATAAATTCATGACTATTGGTTTTCCTATTTTAATATTTAGAAGTTGTCAAAAAGAAAACTGACTAAAATTCTTATTAAAAACCAAATTCTAGAGTTATATTCAAAAAATTGAAGAGCTGACATGAAAAGAAAATGTCTATCTTAATTATATCTATTAACGAGTTTAGCCAATCTACAATTCTTGATAAATAGAAAATGTTAGTGTTTCATAGTATTTAATTGAGAAGCTTAAGTATGAATATATCTAAATACTTAAGCTTTTTTCTTAATGAATATAAAATTTATTCAGCCAAAAAACTATTTGTTACAAAATATGCATCTTTAGATCAAATTTTCATTAAAAGTATTGTCTTTTGAAGTTTTAGACAAGAATTGTAAGATGTTTAAATCTCTAAGTATTTAGACAAGAATTGTAAGTTTTAGACAAGTATTAAAACAATCAAGAAATGATCATGTAATCTGTAATCGTGCCTTGATCTTAAATTATTTGTTTCTGGGGGAAAGAATCAAGAAATCACGAGATAAAACACGACAAAGCCGTTCTCGTCGTGAGAGTTTAAGACAAACAAAAAAACGCGACAAAGACGGAACAACAACAACAAAAAAATAAGTATATATAATCATGTTGTATTACAATTAACATGTAAAATCAGAGACAGACGTAACAACAACAGAATAGAATAAGCATAATCTTGTTTATGTTACAATCATTGAAATTCAGTGACAGAGACGGAACAACAACAATGAAATAAGTGCGCTATAATCATGTTGTGTTGTGTTACAATTAGCATTCTTAAAATCAGTGACATAGGCGGTAATATATACTCTCTCAAATCTCAATTCTATTAACATTCTCAAGTTATGTTGCTTGGGGTCGTTGATGAGAGTATCCATGTACCTAATAAAGCACCAATCAACAACTACCAAAGCCGGCCAGTAAACCACGATCAATCAAATGTCAAATAGACCTGAGTTGAAGCATATAGCATTTTGATTTTCAATGTAAATTATATTTTTCAAGATTTTTACAATTAAAAAAAACAAAGCTAAACTCTACATAATAAATAAATTAGTAGTAAATTAAATTGTTTAAAAAATGGTAAACCATAAAGTCTGCCTATAGCGCGGGTATTCATCTAGTGTTTTATAAAACAGAGAAGAAAGGACAAAATTTTCATTATTGGATTATTACAATAATAGTTTGTTTTCGGAAATATCTTCTTATTAATTAGGTTTCTTGTTTTACTCATAGCGAACCCATATTGCATAAATTTATAAAAAGGTCAAATTGATTTAAAAGGACATTTTTGCTTCAATTTGTTCCACTATGCTTTTTTTTTTTGGAGTTTGGTAAAATAGGTTTTAGAATACAGAAAAACTCAGTTATACCCTTAATACAGAAAAAACCAAAATTTCCTTATCAAACTTTTTCTATATTTCTTCTTTTGTATACTTCCTATATTTAATCAAAACAATACTTCCTTTTTTTAATAATCCATTTCCTTATACTTTTTTTACTGATTTTTGTATTACTTTTTTTTACTACTCACCTACCTAAAAGAAAAAAATCTCGACATTATCCATCAATACCCACCGGCGAGTATCTCTCTCTCTCAAACGATATCGACTCCGGTAGCTTCTCCCACCGGCGAGGATCGACGACTCCGGCAGCTTCTCCCACCGGCGACGACTCCGGTAGCTTCTCTCTCTCTCTCCCTCTCCCTCTCTCTCTCTCTCTCTCTCTCTCTAGACACAATTGAGGTTTTCCCCAAATCTATTTCAAAAAATTTCCCCAAAATTTTGATTGAACCCAATCGATTTCTCTCTCTCTCTCTCTCTCAATCGATGCATGCAATTGTTTGTTTGGATTGTTGTGGTTGTGTTTTTTTTCCCCAAATGTGATTTTTTCCCCAAATGTGATAATGTATCGGTTGAAATTTGTTTCAATATAGTCAATATAGTTTCTATATGTGTTTGATTGTTGTGGGACAAATTTTTTTCCCCAAATTTGATAATGTATCGATTGAAATTTGTGTTTTTTCTTATAGTTAGTATAACTAATCAATTGAAATCATCTGTTTTTCTTTTGTTGTCTGTTGATTTTTCAATGTTACCACGTTCTTTTGAGTGAGTTGAGCTATAAATTATGTTGTGCAGGCGATCCAAGTCTCTTATGAAATCCTGAAGCTTAGTCAGGAGATTGCATCTGATCTTTTTGGTGAAGAGCAGAGCTGGAGCCATTGAGAAAGTAAGGTGAGTGGTTTCTTCTTCCCCGTGTTCCCTCTTGTTTCATTTTATTGTCTACATTTTATAGCTAATTGATTGAAATTTATGTTTTTTCTTATGTTAGTATAGCTAATCGATTGAAATTTGTGTTTTTTCTTACAGTTAGTATAGCTAATCAATTGATTGTGTTTTTTCTTATAGTTAGTATAGCTAATCGATCATGTTTTTGTGTTTTTTCTTACAGTTAGTATAGCTAATCGATCATGTTCATCATACTAATGAATATCATTTTCTTAATTTTTTTTTGTGTAGCTATGGAAACAGAATTTCCTAAACGCCTATTTAGAGATGGATTTGAGCCACAAGTGAAGAAGATTAACAATTCCTGTCGAATTTCTATCTTGGGCAAAGTCAAACAAGCATTACCTAAAGAGTATGAGAAAGTGAAGAATAATCCAGTCTTTTCACATGTCTTTGCAATCTACGAGAATGGTTTAGGGTATTCAGGGCGTTTGATACACAGCATGATGTCTAGGCAATTGGTTACAAAGAAAAAAAGAGAGATATGGTTTGTGTTTGGAGGGAAGCCACTCAGATTTTCAATGCAAGAGTTTCATGCTGTGACTGGGCTCAAATGCACTGCCGATTCTAGTTGTGATTTAGAGAATTGGAAAGATGATGGTGGGTTTTGGAGCAAATTGATGAAGAGAAAAGGTCCGACTATTAGCATTAAGAGCTTGGTTGATGTGCACTTACCTGTAATTCACAAATGGAATGAGGTAGATAGGATCCGATTGGTGTATCTTCTTGTGATAGCTGGGTTGGTTATGGCTAAGGATGAGAAAAAGTATATTCCACTCAAATACATCCAGATGGTAATGGATCTTGATAAGGTGAGGACTTATCCTTGGGGTCTTAAAGCTTTTAAAAGTCTTGCTAAGTCTATCATAGAAAAAAGAGAAGATTTGAAGAAGATCAATAGCTATGCATTAGATGGTTTCTCATATGCATTTCAAATATGGGTGATGGAGGCAATTCCAGACATTGGAAAGTTGTTGGGAGAAAAGATTATCACTGAGTTTAGAGAAGCTCCTCGATGTTCTAACTGGAAAGGCGCAGCCAAAGTATCATATGATGATATCATCCAACTAGAAAGTACATTTGGACCGAAGGTACTTTCTTTGCCAACCCAACTCTTATCACATGTTTTTTTTGTTAATAGTTGATGTCATTGTTTAATCTTTAACTCCTACCTGTTTTTTTTTCTTTTTTTTTAGGATATTGTTTATCCATACATATCTATTACTGGCGATTTCGGCGTTGTTGACTCCATTGAGTTTTTATGGCGTGACGAAACAAGCGATGGTGAAGTCGATAATTTGAAAGATAAGATCAGTTCTGGAAATGATTTTGGAGACCATATTTGGGGAACTGTACAAGTTGATGATGTGGAGGGTGAACATATTCAATTAAAAGATGATGTTGGCAGTGAGGTGTGTGAAGAAAATCAAGGGTCTAGTGCAACAAAGAGTGGTGAGAGTATGCAAGCTGCTAATGATGAAGAATCAGGTTGCAAGAGGAAGAGACAACCTGATCATGGTGCAGAGAGGAGGAAAAAGAAACTGCTCTATGAGCGAGCAGCAACAACACATCGAGCTGCAACAGATGAACAAATGAAGTCCTTTATTAGTGTGTTTGAGACTTGTTTCAAGAGTTTTGAGAAGAAGGTTGACAGCCGATTGGAAAAAATAGAAAAGGATGTCTCACTCTTGAAGGATACTTTAACTTCAGCTGGAATTACAATAAGCACTCAAGCCATGGTTGATCAACCATCCATTCCAGCATAAAAGAAGAGTAAATATGTGGTACGTAAGACTTAAATCTCTATGTTATGTATGTTTGTGTTTTTTTTTTAAGACTCTAAAAGAATATGTAATCGGATATGTATGTTTGTGGGTGTAATAATAAGTGTTGATATTTTTGTTAAACTTTTTGTATGGACAGGATGAAACGGTTTTAGTTGATGATCTTTTCACTCATCATAGTGAAATAGATCTTAATTTGGATACACAAGAATTTTTACAGAAATCAGTAGGGCACCTATCTCAAAAAGCAGATGTACTTGGGTTTGATCCTACACAAAATGTATTATGCAAAGATGACATACGGAGATTGAATACTACTAACGCGGGTGAATTTGACATAGATTCTGTTTTGGTGTTCGTTTCTGATGATCGATTCGAAGCTTTTGCAGAGTGGCATAGAGCAAGGGGGTAAGTTGTTCAATTATATTTTACTATAATTGTAACAGTTTTATGCTCTTTCGATGCTTATGCATAGTGTTTTCTTTTGTGTATTTGCAGAATTATTCAGTTGGGTCCAAGTTTAATTAACGAGGAATTACTAAAGCGAGTCATGACAAGCAACGTTTGGCTTCATAATCCGGTACGTTGCAATATTTGGAGGGAGTAACGCTATGTAATACTTTATTATATTTTTTTTTAATTGCAATTTTTTTTTGCAATGAAATATTTTTCAGGAAATGGATGCTATGATGTATATATTTCGGGAGAATACATCTTTAGGCCGACTAAAGTCAAATCGTGTTGGCTTCATGAATTGTTTGTTTAGCATGCAAATCAAAAACGAATATTTGAAGTTTAGAGAAGGTAAAAAAGGCCACAAGGGGGATTCTATGATCTTGGGTTATGCAAACGGTGACTTCCCTTCTCATGGAAAGACGGGGAAGAAATGGGCATTAGACTTCGACAGAGTTTACGCTCCTGTGAACATCAGTAATAAGCATTGGATATCTGTGTGCATTAATTTTGCCCTAAGAACTGTTGAAGTATTTGATTGTTCTGGTATGACCCACAGAAGTCATGTGGATCCATTTGCAATCCTCATCCCTCGACTTGTGAAGGAAGTTCAGACCAAAAGCTATGGTAAATATCTTCATTTGTCTCCATATACTATTATTTTTGCTTCAGTGCCACAAAATCTTAATAAGTCATGCTGTGATTGCGGAGTGTGTGCACTTAAATACATAGAGTGTCATATGCATAATCTGGATTTGAGTTTGATAAACGATGACAACATTAAAGAAGCTCGTACGAAGATTGCAGTTGACTTGTGGGAAGCAGCATCTGATCATGTGTTCATTGAGCGAATGAAGAAGTATGAGCCTCCACCTTCATCGCCTCATATTGTAGAATTATGATCCTTAGTTAAATTTTTAATTGTGCTACGATTATTATTGTAATTCACGTCTTCGTACGAGCATTATCATTTCTTTATTTATTTGGTTCTTATTGGCATTATCATTTATTTATTTATTATCACATCTTGTTCTTATTTATTTGGTTCTTATTAGCATTATCATCTTGTTTTTCAACACCATCGAGGCACACACAAATATTTCAAACACGTCTTCTATAACTTGGGGTGTCATGCTTCTAAAATTCACACAATCCAATAACATTGACCATAAACATATGAAAA
>NC_025700.1:6021700-6036681 GCF_000633955.1 Camelina sativa
TTTAAACGTCACACACAACCGTATGTTATTCTTCATTCTCCAATAAGCAAAAAACAANAAAGGGTCGTTCTGCTGCTCACTTTGTGCCCTACGCTCATAAAACCAGCGGGTTAACATTTCTCTAATGCTATCTAACAAAGGAATGATTTTCCAACATGTAGACCCTTCGAAGCACTCAGCACGAACATGCCATTTGCAAACATTATCAATACAGCGTATACACCAAAATCTTCTACCAGATTTAGTAACTCTGTAATCGAAGTTATACTTCATCGCAAAAATTTCTAAACTTGCCTGTAAAGCTTCCTTGCTTTTGAAATATTGTCCCTTCTTTACCATAGAATCAACCATCATAGATCTAGCACCAACTTCAGCGTCCTTAGAAGTTATGAAGTTAGAATCATTCGGTTTTGCTTTACTCACAAATTTTGGCAGCTTTTCACGCAGAAGAACGTCAACGCCTCCCTCACTTGAATCGCTTGGTTCCTTATTCAGATCAATATTGCTTCTATCATTCACCGTGGCTTTAAACGTCACACACAACCGTATGTTATTCTTCATTCTCCAATAAGCAACAAAATTTTTCACTTGGCGATCATTCATCATAACAACCGGAGGAGAATCAACACTGAGATCAAAGGGTAAATAACTAAATTCCACATCAACCATATTTTGTTGTATTTCATAGTCTTCCAAAACCATCATCTTTAGCTCTTCAAGAGTTGAATTGGCTTGAAAAGTAAGAAGTCTCCCACGTTTTTCTTCATCAACAATAAATCTCCATTCATTTTGGCCGATACATCTCCATACACCACATGTTACATAGATTTGCAACATACTGCAAAATGAACTCTTGAATGAAATTTAGGTTGGAAAATGTTGAAAAACCTTGAACAAAATCGATTAAAAATGGGGTTTAATGTTTTCAGAACACGTTTTCTAAACATGTTAGAACGTAATCTTAAGAATATATTTGATTAGCATAATTTCGGGATTACGTAAATATTTTGTTTCCTTAAATTTCGGATTCAGTTTCCTTGTCTAACATAGTGTAGAATATACTTTCTAAATTATGAAGAACATAGAGGAAAGTGTAGAATTAGTGTTCTAATTTTCGCAGGACACATGATAAAATGTAGATTTCATATTCTGACTTCAGTAGAATATGTATAAAGTGAAGAAAACAAATTCTAAAATTTGTAGAATATAGAGTTATGTGTAGAATATATATTCTAATTTCTGTAGAAGACATACAAAATCCGACTTCTAAAAGTTTTAGAAGATATATTTATTCTAAAGTTTTCAGAACAAGTAGAATGCGAAGAATTTGTAATCTACATTTTTTAGAACATGTACAGTATGTAGAATTTATAATCTAATATCTTCAGAATATATACAATTAGTAGAACATGTATTCTAAATGTTGCAGAATAATTTTTTTTCAATGTTAAAACATCAAATTTTCATCAAAAACACCTTATGGCAACCTCTTTCTTATTTGTAGAATTTGTTTTTAGGTGATTGAAATTTTAAAATTGCTTAAAAGTTAGTTTCATTTTTTTAAAGGGTAATTTAGGCATAGTGGCAAATTTAGCGTAGAATGCATAATGGGACAAATTGAAGCAAAAGTGTCCTTTTAAATCAATTTTCCCTTATTTTAATGAAGAGTAGTGTTTTAAAAAAAAAGGTTTCTTTAAATTAAGATTAACTTAATACTGTTGAGCTTGCTATCGAACATCGTTGAGGCGATTTGCATCCGTGTCATGGCAAGAGTATGTGCATCACATACCGAACCATTAAAACCCTTTTCCATAAAATTTGATAGAGCAGAGTTTTATTAGATTACAAGGCCATTAGAGATTTTAAGACATTTAGAGAAAAACACAGCCAAGCTATCCCCAAGAATGTTGCTGATAAGAGAAGTCATTAACAGTGAAACGTCCATCAATACAAATAGTTTGACCCGTTCTTAAGCATGTGGCTTATAGGAGAATCCATTAACAGTGAGACCTCCATCAACACAAATGGTTTGACCAATTATATAAGAAGCTGCAGGTAGACACAAGAAGACCACTAATGATGCAACTTCATTCCGCTCTCCAGCGCGACCAAGTGGAGTTCTACTGAACAATCCCTCCTTGAAACCGACGTTGTTGAGATTCTTTAAGGATACAAAATTGAAAAATTGTTAGAGAATTATTGAGGTTTTTACATCCACACAAAATAAAATGTAAAAGTTGAAGATATATTGGTGTTGTTACTGGTTATACAACACAAGAGAGATGATCAAGAAGCAATGAGTAAACCTGATACAACCAAGAGTACAGACACAGATGCAGTGAACAAGTCTGACGCAAACATATGTTGAGACACAGAAGCAGTGATCAAGCTGGAGCATGTGTAACCAGCTACAGACACAGACGCAATGATTCATCAGATAGAGAATCAGAGAATCTCACATGGAATGAAGTGACGTGTTGAACCTTGGAGTGTTATTGAGAAGATCCAAGAAGTGAGAGCTCAACCAATTATGCTTTAAGCTCATGAGAACAAGTCTTCCATTAGCAGCTGAGTAAACCTCAAAGCACAACAGAGCAGAAAGGAGGTAGCAGCTGCATAATACAATAGAGCAGAAACATGTTTTAGCAGCTGAGTTTACTTGAATCGCAACGCAGAAGAAAACATAACAGACAACATGGAGTGACTGTGTAGTGCAACACAGGTGAAAACAGAGCAGACATTGTGCAGTGGCTGTGTAGTGCAACAGAGCGGAAAAGCTTCAAATTGCAGCAAACAGTGGAGCGGTTGTGTCAGAGAAAAGGCATGCATGTGTTAGGAACAACAGTACAAAGACATGGGTCAAGTTGACAAAAAGAGAACAAGCTTTTACCCAGAAGACAAGAGGAAGAAGTTTGTGGAACCTAGAGTTTGTGGAGAACTCTAAGAGGTATAAAAGGAAGAGGTGGTAGCAAGAAGGAGCTTACGCACCCTAGACCTAAAATTGAGAGAAGCACACATGTTGTGTGTGGTGTTGTCCCACCAGCAAGATTGAGAATCTGTTGGTGGTTTTTGTAGAGGTTCACACTTTTCAGAAAAGACAAAGAGTGGTGGTTCCTTAGTTCATGTAGATTAGAGTGGTAGGCACAAGTGTGTGCTAGATACCATTGGCAAATGTGACTTTCGCTTTCTAATTCTAGTGAATGATTCTGGACTTGGTCCCGGGGATGTAGGTTATCCGAACCCGTTAACAAATCTCTTGTGTCGTCTCTTCACTATCCTTTCATCTCTCTGTTAAGTATCGCACATACAGATTTGTCATATAAGTCTGTAGATCTACCACGCATCTCATTATTTCAAAAGTTCAATTTTTTTATTACAGATTCGGCCTGAGGAGTCTTGATGATATTTGGTGCAACAGCGTTGGCTCTTATGCCTTCTTTTGCCCATTCACATGCCAAATTCCTCGTTAGCTGATTCAAAGCTCCTGAAATAAAAATAAAACTCCTTAATTAGTCAGTTATGCAAAATTGAACCGTCTCTAGTAGTAACTGTGGTTACCTTTCGTTAGACTATAAATGGATCCACATTCAACTGATACAATCCCTGTAACAGAGGAAACAAAGACGATGCTTCCAAATCCTGAAGCCTTTAAGAGAGGATGTGAAAGCTGGCTAAAATGGAAAGCAGCTTCCATATTTGTTGAGATGTGGAAAGAGAAATCTTCTTCCACATATTCTGTTGTTGGCTTCCCACGAAGTACACCCACGTTATTAACATATATGGCGTTTCCATAATATATCTGTTACGGAGTTCACTTTAGATATATATATATATATATATATATATATATATATATATTTAGTTCTTGTAGATCACAAGCCTGAGAAGGAACGCTTACGAGGATGTTGAGTTTTCCTTGGAAGAGGGATGAAACAGTTTCCATGAGTTTCTCTCGTTGGTCACGAGAAGTAACTTCGCAGACAGAAGCGGTGACCCGAAACCCTTTTTCTTGCCACTCACGTAAGCGTTCTTGAAGCTGAGTTTCGTCTCTGGTACATGTGTGGACTCTTGCTCCCATCATAGATAGTTCCTCCACCACAGCTTCTCTGTTTATGATCTCACAGGTAAACATAGTTATTTGTATATATCACAACACAATAAAAGAGCATATAAGATGAGGACTGACCCGATTCCTTTAGTGCCACCGGTCACAAGAGCAGTCATACCTTGAAGACTCCATCTTTTATCTATTTTTCTTGTACGTAGCTTGAGTGTCCAGAAATGCCACAGATTTTATGTATAAAATGAATTTGGAATCAGATAAGTCATAAGTGTGAATTAATGAATATGTTTATAATTTTGTGGTGGAAATATTTTCTTTTAATGTCTAAGATATATATAGTGAGTGGTCCGGAGACAACATTCTAGTTTGTTCTAAAAGTCTTAACACATGGATAGGGACATAGGGTTCTTCTCCCTTAGTTTCTTTTGTAAAACTTTTCTTACGACTTTTTTTATTCGTCAATGTAATTTTCATACTTAATATAAGCTTCAAAGTTGGTAATTAAGACATTTTTTCTCCAATGGAAAAGTTAGTTAAATGTTTCTCTCGTACTTTCAGCCCAGCGAATGATAATGGATCTTTTGTAACACAGAGAATAAGTCAAGGAAAGAAAATTTAAGCTTTTAATATGCATTCACCTGTTGATAGATGTTTTGTGATGGCTCTTTCACAGTAGAGACACCGGTAATGTCACATTCTTCTGTATTTGGGCTTGATACCATATATGTTTCTATTGGAGTCCAAGTTGTGCTCTTATGGTTAGGTTTCAATTTTCAAAGCTTAACTTATTGTATGACTTTAAATCTCATTTGCTGTAAAAAATTTACAACTACAAACCTGCCAAAGTTCATTTCTTTCTCATGCTATGAATATTTACAACGCTAAGAGAGGCTGCTCTATACAAAAGAAGTTGTCTAGGATCTGACAACTTAATTATGCTAATCTTTTCTATGTAGGATGCCACTAGAACTAATCTTCAAAGTAGTATACTGAAATCTTGACCTTTCTTGATATCAAATAGAAGCAGAGCGATAGGGTAAAAAAATATGATAAAGAGAGAAGAAAGACAAACACGATTCCACTGGCTCCACCACTCATAAGAGCAGCCTTTTTTAAAAGACACCATCTGCTGTTACCCATCATTATCTATGACTTATCACAAACCAGAGACTCAAAAGTTTATATATAGGATGAAGATGGATCATTACGTGGATACATTAATTAAGCAGAGGATGAACCGATGAAGATAGATCTCTAAAACATTTGTAAATTAGGTGGATATATTAATTAAGCAGCATGGTAAACATAAACGTGATCAACATTGGCCACCTAGTGATAGTGATAACTTGCGGAAAATGCGGAAAATACCACCCAATGCAGAGGACAAAAGTCTCTCCATATCAATTCCGACAGTACCATGAGAGCTTGTTCCAAAAACCAGCTACTTCCTCCAGTATGGTATGTTTTACATTAGGATTGCATTCTCATAAGCAAAATAACAATAGGGAACTGGCAAAACTAGCATATTTTGGGTACAAACTTCAAAGATGTATGATACTGAATTAATAATAATAATAGTACCAAAAGGGAAGATGACGTTTTAAGACTCTTGTATGTTTTGTGCACTAGCACCGACGCTATTATTTGTTTTATTGTTTTCAATTGGACAACAATACAAATGAGAAAACCTGGCTCAAGCATGTGGTTGATAGGAGAAGCCATTTACAGTGAGGCCTCCATCAATACAAATGGTCTGACCAGTTATATACGAAGCTGCAGGTAGACACAAAAAAGCCACAAGTGATGCAACCTCTCTTGGTTCTCCCGCGCGACCAAGTGGAGTTCTACTAAACAGTGCCTCTCTGTAATTGATGTCACCAAGAAACTTCAAGAAACAAAATTAAGAGATGATTAGAGGGATTGACGATGTTAACTTCACTAATAATGTTAAAAATTTATGTTCTTTTTCTTTATTACAGGTTGAGCCAGAGCAGTGTTGATAAAATTAGGAGCAACAGCGTTGGCTCTTATTCCATCTCTTGCCCATTCACATGCCAAGTTTCTTGCTAGCTGATTCAGAGCTCCTGTACATTCACACAGAAGAACACATGTATATTTCTAACAATGAAACACATATCTAGTATTACTATGAACTGCATGCGTCTAATAATACTTGGAGCAATCTATGTACCTTTGGTTAAACCATAGATGGATCCACAGTTAATTGATACAACCCCTGCCATAGAGGAAATGAAAACAATGTTTCCAGAGCCTGAAGCCTTTAGGAGAGGATGTGAAAGCTGGCTAAGATGGTAAGCAGACTCCAGATTTGTTGACATATGGAAGGAGAAATCATCTGCCACATATTCTGTAGTTGGCTTTGTGAGAATCGCACCAGCGTTGTTCACCTATGTTGAATCAAAAGAGTTAAACAGCAATCATGTTCACTCCAAATAACTTAGCTTCTCGGAATTAAAAATTTACTTACAAGAATGTTGAGCTTGCCATCAAACAGCGAGGACACGGTTTGCATGAGTGCTTCCCTCTCTAGACGAGAGGATACATCACATTTTGAACCACTCACTTGAAACCCTCTCTTTTCCCATTCGCTTAAATTTTCTCTGAGCAGCGTTTCAGATATGTCGCATACATGGATTTTGGCTCCAAAACTGGCTAGCTCCTCTACTATGGCATGCCTAAATAATTCCACAAACATAATTCCTTAAAGTCTTGATCATTTTGGATGTCAAATAGAAGCAGAACAATAGGGTAAGAATATGATAAAGAGAAAAGAAAGACAAACCCGATTCCTCCCGCTCCACCAGTCACAAGAGCAGTCATACCTTGAAGACTCCATCTGCTGCTTTCCATTATTATCTATGACTTATCACTAACCAGAGATTCCACAGATCATATATAGGAATTAGGAAATGGGATGAAGATAAATCACTGAAATTGAAACAATAATTAAGCATCCATACAAAACATAAAATATGATAAACTTTGACCAACTTATTATAGTGACATCTGCATACTTTGTTTCACACGTAAATAAAAAAAGGGACCATCCTTTGACACCAATGCTGAGGACAAAAATCTCTCGACATCAATTCTGACAATACCATGATAGCTCTTTAAGTGAAATGGACCATTGTCACCATATAATACATATGGATATTGCATCATTTTGTAATAAATCAGCAGAGGCAAATAATAATTGCCTCAAGGCCTAAGATTTCAAACCAAACCAGACAACGGATCACACCATTAGGTATTGGCCAAAGTGGATAATGAATTTAGATATTGAACACTCATTCACCACAAGCATATATTTTAGAATCTTCAAGAAACAGACCATAGAGAATAACAAGAAGAAGACGAATCAATCCAATCCATATGGCACTGCAAGAGAATATGGAAAGAAACTTATCTAAACTACATATATGTGTTCTAAGGCAGAGACCTAAACAAGAAACCGTTGACAGTGGCATATATGAAGCTGCAGGAAGACAGAGAAATACCACAAGAAAGGAGACTTAATTAGCCATTCCAACAAGCCCCATGAGTGGCAGTCACCACCTTTTCTTCTGAGTCTTTCTCACTGAGGAAGTAAAACATTTTCACATAAGCTAAAATTGAGTAGTAATAAAATATTTATTTATATTCATAGTACTAAGGAGATACTTTTAGTTTTGGCCTTACATTGTTAGTTAGTGGAGTTGTGATGAATCAAGGAAAAACATAGTATGAGTGCAGGTTCAAGACACAGAATACAATCCACTGAACACTCATGGACGAGTCACGAAACATAAGTTTTTGTTATCATAAAAGTCATGACATGAAAAGTTCCTCGACAACTTTCCACCACATGAACAAACAAAATTATAATTGATAGACTTAATCCCGCCATCTGATGCTAAATTATCTTTTTCACTAACAGTAGCTTTTGTAGCACAACGTAAATACTCAGTAGAGCAGAAGGCAGAAAGCTGTCTAAGTCTCATATGAAGAACTGTCTTTCACGGGAGAAACAAGATAAACTAAGGATCCCAATGAAACTAGTAAAACGACAGAGTGGCCTAGTCATGTTGTGGGAAGAAACCATTTATTGACATTCCTCCATCAACACAAATAATCTGCCCTGTAATATATGAAGATGCAGGTAGGCATAAAAAAGCAACTGCAGAAGACACCTCACTCGGTTCACCAAGCCGACCAAGAGGAGTTACTGAGTAGACTTCTTCTAGGTAGTCTTTGTTGCTAAGGACCTGAGACCAAAAGACAAGAATCATCAACGAGCTTATCTTAGATAAGTTACAAACAAATTAGCTTAGTCTTTATCATTTTGAATTTCAGCTTCAAGAGCTTAATATTTAATTGCAAAACAGAAGTAAGGCTTATGAGACCATAGAAACATTACTTGCTCCACCATAGATGTTTTGATATACCACGGGGCAACAGCATTGATCCTTATATTGTCCTTGGCCCACTCGCAAGCCAAACTTCGCGTTAGTTGATTGATTGCTCCTAAAACACAAACGGAAACAAAAAGATTCAAAAGTCTTATTGGTTTATTGCTCCTAATAGCATCAAACCATCTTAGTAAAAGTTGAATAGAATATATATTTCTTTGTTTCCAGCAAAACTAAATACCTTTTGTTGCAGACTGTACCGACATATTCTTGAGCGAGACAAAACCAGAAACAGAAGAGATTGACACAACACTCCCAGCCTCAGATGCTCTAAGAAGCGGATAAGCAAGTTGGCATAAATGAAAAACAGATTCAAAATTCGTCGACATGAGAGTTGAAAATTCACCAGCTGTAAACTCCACCATTGGTTTTCTAATGTTTGTCCCAACATTGTTCACCTAAAAAGCATCAAAATTTTGAAAACAACATATTATTATTTTTAATAGAATTGTTTCTCAGAGACAAACTTACGAACACTTTATGTGCATTATCTCAGAGCAATGTACATTGTTACCATACAAGGATATGAAGCTTCCCGTCAAATTCAGATGACACAGTCTCCATCAACGCCTCTCGCTGAGCTCGATCAGAGACATCACAAACCGAGCCAGCAATTCGTAAACCAGAACTGTTCCAATCTCTCAAACAATTCTCTATCTCGCTCTCATTACGAGCACAAGTGTGAACCTCTGCTCCAAGACCAGCAAGTTCCTCCACAATCGCACGCCTGTACTTAAATACATACTCGTCTGAGAATTCGCGTTTGATTAAAGGCTCACACTTGTTGAAATTTGGGAAAAATATGTGAAGAGAGAGAGAGAGAGAGAGAGAGAGAGAGACAAACCCAATCCCGCGAGTACCGCCGGTGACAAGAGCAGATTTCCCCTGTAGAGACCATCTCTGAGAGCTCTGCGTTGCGCAACGGACTTGAACGGAAGATGCTGAGGATTGTTGTAGTTTTATGCGTTTGATAGAGAGGTACAAGTGAGGTTTAAAGGGAGAAGAAGAAGAATAAGCAAGAAAGTGAAGGTTTTGAGGTGAATTTGTGTACAAGTGAGAAGCCATTGATTCAGAGCAGAGCTTATGTTTCAGCTTTTCAAAGTGTTCACCTGTATTTATGTGACATCATTTGCCTAACTGTAGAAAACTGGAAAATTGGAATCAAAGTCAACACACAGAAAGAGAGAGAGAGAGATGGGGTCAATACTTTTTGGACCGTTCAAATTATGGTACTGGTTTACTAAATTCGGTTTTGCTTTTCAATTTCAAAATTGATTTTGTTCGGTTTATCTGACGGTTCAGTGGTTTTTTTGATTATAGAGAGGGTTTGTGTGTGGAAACTATAGACCTGTTTTGTTTGTTTCCACTTTGGAGTTGTTGTTGTATACTTGTATTGATTCCAATTTCTTTGTTTAATTATGTGATGTTTATGGGACATAGACAAATTTTATTTGCTAAGATTTTATTTGATGTGATTAGTCTACCAACCAAAAAAAAAATCTTTTTTTTGAAAATAAAATTTATTAGACTATTATCTCTTGGATTAGTTATTTTACAAATTCATATTTGTTTCTCATAAATCATGACTATTTGTTGAGATTATTCTCAATATACCAAAACAATTCTTATATATATATATAGGTATACTGTATATATAATTCTAAGTTTCAAGCTACTTTCGTACCTAGTTTTGCTTGTAAATATTTATAACCATTACGCAAATTAATTAGGTAAGCAATCAACCCCTTAGATCATTTTTGTAAAACTGAAACTAAAAATTTCTGATTTGAGAAATATTCGTTTGATTAACAACATGTATATAGTACTTTCCTGGAAAATTAATATCCTACAATATTTTTGCATTCTAGTATAATTAAACTAATAAATGTGTTTGTCATCTTTACACTAATTAATAGTTAGTATTGTTGAATAAAATGTATAACAAAATGTATATATGACTTATTGCTGAATACACATAGTTTTTTAGTGAAAGTTGAAATTTTCTCATTTATATAATCCATGGAACTTTATGTGACTACATCTATACAATGAAAACTTATAGACTCCATGAGCATCTTTTTCAAATTCTTCATCTTCATATATAGCAATTGAAACTCAAGAGATTGTGAGTTTCCAACAATGTTCCTTGTTCAATGCGAACCAAACTAAGAATTGAATGGTCAAGTTTTCTTTTCTTTGTCTCCGTCTTCGATTCAAAATTATTAATTTATTGGCACATATTCCTTTATTTTATTTCTTTGGTTAATGTATAATATGAATATTAATATTAAAAGCTCATTATATTGTTTATCACTAAATTTCAAAGAATGTTTATCCGTTTTTATATTGGATAATGGCAAACACCATGGCCAACGCCTTCGTACACTGACCACATTATTGTTGCAATTATTTTTATTAGAGAAGAATTTTTGAGGAAAGTTCGAATGAAATTTTCAAGGATATTCATAGAAAGTCAAATACTCAACTCAAGTTTGTATAACTTCTTAGTATAAACAAAAATAGTTTGAATATGTAAAATGTCAGAGATTTTTGAAGCTATAAAAAGGATAGCAAAGAACATATATTGATACAAGTAACTTCAAACACTAAAACCCCATCTATGATGATTACCTCCAAATCAATAACTCTAACAATAATCTTCCTATTATATCTAGTTTCTTGTGTCTCAGGTCAACGAGAAAGCAACTTTCTTAATCATGGCTTCCTCGAGGCTAATCTCCTCAAGTTCGGCTCCTCCAAGGTTTATCCCAGTGGCCTCTTGGAGTTGACCAACGCTTCGATGAGGCAAATAGGTCAAGCTTTTCATGGCTTTCCCATACCTTTGTCAAACTCTAACTCCACGAATTCAGTTTCTTTCTCCACAAGTTTCGTCTTTGCCATCACTCAAGGACCCGGCGCACCAGGCCACGGCTTAGCTTTCGTCATTTCACCCTCGATGGACTTCAGCGGGGCTTTTCCAAGCAATTATCTGGGCCTCTTCAACACCTCCAACAATGGAAACTCCTTAAATCGCATTCTTGCAGTTGAATTTGATACTGTGCAAGCCGTTGAGTTAAAAGATATTGACGATAACCATGTTGGCATTGACCTAAACGGCGTGACCTCCATTGAGTCTGCACCGGCTGCATATTTTGATGACCGAGAGGCCAAGAATATAAGCTTGAGGCTGGCGAGTGGTAAACCAATTAGAGTCTGGATTGAATACAACGCAATTGAGATGATGCTCAATGTCACATTGGCTCCTCTAGATCGTCCAAAGCCAAGTTCACCTCTTCTCTCGAGAAAATTGAATCTTTTTGGGATTTTCTCCCAAGAACATTACGTTGGATTCTCGGCGGCCACCGGAACTGTAGCGAGCTCACATCTGGTTCTAGGTTGGAGCTTCAGCATCGAGGGGAACGCACCAGACTTTGATATCACGAAGCTTCCTTCTCTTCCAGACCCACCGCCTCTATTGTCTCCGTCCCCGAGTCCTCCAATCTCAGTAAAAAAAGATTCGAACAACACGAAGCTGATCATTATCTGCGCTGCATCAGCAACAGGTGCAATCATGATCCTAGTTCTCTTAGGGTTTTGGATGTTTCGTAGAAAGCAAATATTCTTTACCGGAGGTGCTCGTAAATTCTCCCACCAGAAAAATTTCAAGTGCAACCGGAGGTTTCGACAGCTCTAAACTCTTGGGAGAAAGAAACTATGGAAATTTCTACAAAGGGCAGCTTGCTCCCACAGAGATAATCGCCGTGAAAAGAATTACGTGTACCAAAAGGCAACAAAAGATAACCTTAATAGCGGAGATCGACGCGTTCTCCAAGACAAAACAAAGAAACCTTGTTAATCTACATGGTTACTGCAGCAAAGGAAACGAGATGTATCTTGGTTACGAGTATGTCTGTAACGGTAGCTTAGACCGGTTCTTGTTCAGCAACGACCGACCAGTTCTCACCTGGTCAGACCGGTTCTGTATCATTAAGGGGATTGCGGCAGCGCTTCAACACCTTCACGGCGAAGGTCAAAAACCCTTAGTTCATGGAAACGTCAAAGCGAGCAACGTACTCTTAGACGAAGAGCTTAACTCTCGACTAGGAGACTATGGACAAGGAAGCAGACACAGCACCACGGGACACATGGCACCAGAACTAGTCAACACGGGAAAAGCTACACGCGACACAGATGTTTTTCAGTTTGGGGTGTTAATGATGGAGATTGTCTGTGGAAGGAAAGCCATAGAGCCGACAAAACCTCCTCAAGAGATCAGTTTAGTGAACTGGGTGCTTCAAGGGTTCAAGAATGGAGATCTGTTACAGAGATGCGACACAAGAATTAATCGAGAGCATTTGGTGGCTCGTGAAGTGTTAGTGGTTCTGAAAACAGGACTTCTCTGTGCAAACCAATCTCCAGAGGTTAGGCCGATGATGAAGCACGTGTTTCGGTTTCTCGACGGTACAGAACAACTCCCTCATGATGACTATCTCTTCTATGGGGTCTAACAGAGCATTCAAAACGACTCATAAGGTGATATCGAACTTTTGACAAAAAAAAAAAAAGGTGATATCGAACACAACTGTTATTGAAGCGTTTGCGTTTTGGTAGTGTGAATGATTGGACCAAGACATGATGTAAATCTAAAGTACCATACTGTAAGATATTTGCTTCGAAGTTCTAATAAATTGTTTTCGTGATTAAAAAGGGAAGAAAATTTGCAATTGCATATACGTTTACAAATAACTCAAGCAGAACAAAAAAGATGGTTAACCCAACATGCACCCATCAGTATACAAACAGCAAAATAGAGATCAGAAAAGTCGGTTCCACAAATCTGATCGTAGGAAAAGAGATTGATGCACTTCACCTGACTGGATCTAGGCACAAATGAGAGGATCTGTTATATAGCCACTTTCTTAACCAAGTCCTGTAGTTGACACTATACTCATCTATAAAAAATCCCAGAGTACAAGCAAGTTTCAGTACAAAATGGCATTTCATTTATCCACAACATTAGTAGTACCAGAAGCAACCGCAAACGGAGCATGAACATTCTTCTATCAACTCAAACATAATGATTTCCAGACAGCGACAATACCAAATTGTCATAAAAATCTACTCAATGCAAGAAACTATTACCAGAAGATGAGCCATGAATCTCTGCATAAAGTCTGCACTCAAGAATAGCAGAGAAATTGTCACTTGTCCAATTTTGCTGCCACCAACAAACAGACCACATAAGAAAGTTTGGAACACGTAAGAAAAAGCACCACATAAAAGATAGATCTAGCATGGCATTGTATCTTAAAAAAGCTGTTCAAATAAAGGTGGATAAGGATTTAGTGGCTCATGCCCTTCTTTGCTTTCAGTGACTCGAGTGCTTTGTTTCGCAACTCAATCTCAAGCCTCTTTGGATCTGACTCCCCTTTTTTATTCTTAGGATAGGTCTCAGCTTCATCGCCCTCTGAAGTATCAGAATGCTCTTGATTCTTATGTTTCAGCTTCCCACCACGACGTTCTTCCCTTTTACGACGTCTCTCCTCTCGCTTGCGTTTCTTCTCCTCCTTTCTCGTTTTCTTTTCTTCCTTCCTCCTCCTTTTAGCCTCCTTCCTATCTTCCAGGTCAGAATCAGAACTGCCCTTATCATCTGAGGATACTTCTTCCCTTGAAGACCTTTTCTCCTTTCTTCTCTTTCTATCCTTAGTATGATGTCTGATATTTTCCTTAGAATCAGAGGAAAGGTTTGCATCCAAGTCGCTGTTATCCTCTTTCTCAACCTGATCACTGCCCTTCACCTTATTAGAAAGAGGCTGACTCTTTCCTTCTGAATTTTCTACTCTAAGCGATTCCTTAGGTGAAACTGGGGGCATCTCTGAACCATGGGTTCTACTGGAACGCCTCTCTGGTATCTTATCACTGCTAAGAAATTCAATAGACAACATTTATCAAAACATAAAATCTGAAATCAAAAGAAAATCATACGGAAAAGAAAAAGAAAAAAACACACCTCTTTCTCTCTTGCTCCCTCACATGTTCTGCACGCCTAACTTCTGGCACCTTTTCCGGTAATTGTTTCCTCTTATCAATATCAGGCAACTGCACTGCAGTTCTCTTTAATAGCTTGGAACTTTGAATCCCGTCCTCTCTATACACAATGCGAAAGCAGAAGATGGTCAAGGAGTTAATAACTACTGATAAGAAGAATCTGCATGTAACTTAGAACAGTTTATACCACCTTATTTTAAAAGGCATTGGCACATAAAATGATAAATGGAGTCATCAAGAGCATACCTATCTTGCTCTTCAGATGGATGTCCAGGAGATCTTCTGTCCCTCTGTTGCCTTCTTCTACTTGGAGAAGGAGATCTACGGCGAACAGGAGGTGAGAACGACCTAGAAGGAGATCTACTCGAGGATGGAGACCGTCTCCTACGTCTGTCAGC